>NW_015635536.1:230978-238713 GCF_001515625.1 Sinocyclocheilus rhinocerous
AGACTTTTTTAATGCGCAGACATGGTTTTATTTTACATGCTTCATCAGTGCACTATAGGGCAATCATAAAATGATGATTTACACACAAGAAACAGCATTGACCAAAGATAGCCTCAATAATAGTGGGACCCAGCAGTTAATGACAGCAGATTGGGTGCCACTTCCAGGTTCAGCAGAAAATCAATAATGGGGTAATAGATACTGAAAAAAAAGTATTTAGAAGTAAAATAAGCATATTTTCCATTTTTATTTTAAAATCATTATTTACACAATTGGTGCATTCAATATTGCAGTTCTATTTGCTTATTTATATGTATTTTTAACAGATTGTTTTTGATTATCAAATTGTGAATTATTTAATCTTTAATAATTTATCAATTTCATAATTGGATTATTGATTTCTTAATTGCTTTATGATTTTACAAATGATTGATGTAGTATTCGAGGCCCCACATGAAACCATTTTCCATTTCAGTTTTCTAAAGTCTTTCCAGTAAGCAAGTGACCTCCTCTTTTTTAATCTTATTTGAATATTCGGTTTTACTTGTTTGATTACAGAAGTAGAACGGGTTACAATGCTGTTTCATTTTGACTTTAATGGCAATTACACAGATGAGTAATTTCCTGTTAGCACATTACACAAAATAGAAATTAAATCCCACTTGAACTTACAAATCTATATAAAAATTGGCATTATTGGCATTATTGGCATTCGGGACACGTAATAGATAGTTGGGTGCATGTGTTTGTGTTATTATGTTCTGATTTATGATGCTGACAGAATGTCGTTTCATTACCCTAATCAACTCACCCTTGTTTTTCCTCCCCACCCACTGAAACAACCATTCTCTCTGTATCCTTTTACAATGTTTTTCTTCTCTTTCTCATTTATTGCCTACATTTCCTTCCTGCTCCTCTTTGCACACCCTCACTTTTTTCCCGAACCCTCGTTTTTGGCTCTGTCGTCCTGCTGTCTTTCCTCCTTTCCCCAAACTCTCTTTGTCTTAGGGTTCCATCATTAGCAGTCCGCGGCCTCACCAGCGTTACCCAGTAGCCACCGTGCTCCCGGGATGCTATGGAACAGAAGACTTCCGGCCTCAACGCCCCATCCTGAGCCCCGGAGTGGGGGTGGGGGGTGGGCCGGGGCAGCAACACACACCTGCGGTGACTGGCGCTGGGCCAGCCTCCAGCAACACCGAGAGAGGAACGACTGGAATGGGGACTGGGAGCAACAGCAACAACACTGGATCCTTCCTGGGCTCCCTGTTTGGGGGCAAGCGATCCAAAACACCGGGTCCTATTATCCCCCCACAGGCCGTGGGGCCGCAAGGGCCCTCGCCGGCTCAGACTGGAGCCGTACCTGGGGGGACGGGCACGGTCGAACGCGCCAAATCCAAATCTACCAACCGGATCAGCACGGTAGTGTGAGCCAGGGGAAGTCGCGAGGCTGGGGGTCGCTGAAGGGTCCTTTGGTGGTTGGAGGGGGGACCGCCGCGAGGCTGGAGGAGGCGGGTGGCGGCAGGGCCAAAGGCGATAACAACGCCAGTGGGAAGGGGCGCCATCAGCAAGCCGCCTCTCACACTGTCGCACTCGCAGCCACACCCGTACGCACACTCCCATCCCGCCCACGTGCACACGCCGCACCCGGCCTCCCACACCGCGCACCAACCTCACTTCGTCTTCGCCAGCCCTCCTCCTCCGCCCTTCCCTGCTCCCACTCAGCCGCCTCCAGTCTCCGCATCCAGCACTGTCCACCACGTGCCTCCAGCCACCAACCGGATCAGCACGGTAGTGTGAGCCAGGGGAAGTCGCGAGGCTGGGGGTCGCTGAAGGGTCCTTTGGTGGTTGGAGGGGGGACCGCCGCGAGGCTGGAGGAGGCGGGTGGCGGCAGGGCCAAAGGCGATAACAACGCCAGTGGGAAAAAGAAACGCAGCCTGCTAAGACTCTGCTACTTTCACCTGCGCTTCCCTCAAGTGTAAACAAAGGAACTTACCGAGGAACAACAGCACAAACAGCACACATACATCATACCGATAGTTGGAGGCTCTCAGGTAGATCAGTGCTGTGGGATATATACTCGACAACAATGACGAAAAACATTTAGGACACTTTGCTTTCAAATCTGTTGTTGTAGATGTCATTGATTTGGCGGTCAAGCCAAACCCCTTCTTAGCTACTTCTCCTTAAATCCCATATTCAGACAAGAAATAACCGATTACAGACATGTGGACATGCACACATAGACTTGAACATAAAACTGTCCACAGGCTTGCTTCAGTTGCGTATAGCCATAAAGTTAGGGTAAAATGGTTGTTGGAGAAACTGTTTGCTTCACCTGGGAACCTGTTTAGGACATGTGAAGACCAGAGACCATACAAATAATGCTGTGCTGGATATGAAGATCAAAGCACAGTACAATGATTTCATACATTCCACTATTCATTAGTCAATAGCATTTGCAAGATGCAATAATCTTTTCACTAAATTGATGTCCAGCTTTTACTTGCTAAATAATTTTAAATGCTCTATTGCTCTTTTTACACATCTATAACAGCGATATATTTGAGTGTTAATAGAGATATACCTACAAAGCAAATACCTTACACCCGGTATGATTGTTTGAAGTATGTCAGTATTGGCCTGACCTCTTCCACTCCTAAGTTTAGTCAGCTGTAAAAAGCCTTGTACTGTATGTGGATGTGCTGTTTGTTATCATCCTAGAAACACTGTCCATCAGAATTATTAACCTATGTATATAAAATTATATGAAATTTTAACACAAAAATATATATCAGTAATGTTATATGACTCTTTATCTATTAACTTGTTCAGACCTACAGTTGCACCAATACCATGTTTAAGTTCATATTGATCCATAATTATGCTAATTTTGGTGAAAAATTCTTTATTGATGTCAATTTTATGTTAAATTCAAAGCATTGTGCCTAAAATCTAAAAATTTTCTCATGGCAGCATTATTTTTAGTCTACATTGTTACTTTTTATTTAACCACTGGGTGATGACCATTATCATCCATGTCTAAATTCTTAACATATTTCTAGTAAAGTTCCAGTAAAGTTGTCAAGGCCCAGAATGTGAAAACAAAAGGCACTTTATAAACGAATGTGTTTTCTGAACTATATTAAATTAATATATCTCTATTAAACAAACCCATTTTCCAGCTGAAGTATTTTTACCTATGAGGGCTAGTGGCACAGTATGAAAGATTGTTGCCTCTCTATTTGTCATCAATCTTCACATCTAAAATGCCTGTATTATGCAGTTTCCATTGGGTCCTTGCATTAATACTGTAAATTATACTTTACAAGGTGTTTTGATTATATTTTACGCTGTTATATGAATGTTTGCTATGAATTTCAATTTTAATGAATATAACTATTCTTCTTTTATGTTTTAAAAACTACAGATGTTATAAATTTGACAAAATACCAGAGATATTTGTAAATAGGAAAAGTTTTCTCATGCTTTGACATTCAACAGTGAAGTGTCAAGGATGTGTTTTATTGTTATCGATGATGTTTATGGACAAACACACTTGTCTTTACAAGTGTCCTTGAATGTTGGAGACTTTGTTATGGGTATTATTTATTTTCACAGAAGTTGTGTACCAGTCATGATGTTTTTGATTCAGCTTTGTGTGCATATGATTTTTGGTTTGGGCTACCAGACGGCCTGTTTTGACCTGATAAAAACATAACGCCATACTTCCTCTTTTATTTACTCTGTATGAATAATTGAGGAGAGGAGGAGCAAATGTAATTGAATTATCACATTAATACAAGGGGAAATATGAGAATATGAGAAATCAAGGGAATTTAGCCTTAAGTAAGGCCTTAGTGTAAGTACTGCTTTGTTTGTGTGGATGCATAATGTGATCTCAAGTGCAGTTATATATTTCTGGACTGGGCTTAATGCAGATGCTCAGTATTATTTGTCTTGATGTGATGCTCAGTTATTGTGTGTAAGATATTTATGCCCTTTTGCTACCCTTTCAAAATGCAATCTCTTTATATGTGCTCCTGAATATGCTAATTACATCAGCACTCCACAGTACTAAATAGCACAGTATAAGTGGAAATGGGGCTCCAGTTACTTATGGTTACATACATAGCAAGATACCAATGTGAGATGAGAGGGAATATAAAGATTAGAAATCCATAACTTATTAATTGCATTTACTTTATTTGATTAATGTTACCCATAATCTTTTCATTAACTGTCCGTCTTCCCGCTGCGAATTTTATTGCATGAGTATGTCTGTATTTACTGAGCTCTGTAACAAACTGTATAGACAGTCACAGTATGATTTAATATTGACAGTGGAATAGGAAGTGTCAAAGGTGTATGTATGAGTGTGTGTGTGTGTGTGTGTGGGTATGTTTGTGTGAATGTGTATGGGGAGGTGGCATTTAGTGTAGATGATTATTGCATATTTATTTTGATCCAAGACAATTAATTTTATCTGTAAACTTGTACAAGTGTGTATGTCAAAGCAGACTGAAGTGTAATTTTGAAAAAAGGTATATGAAGTCATCTTATTTGTGTACAGATAATATATTAAATTAAGCAAATTCGGAGAGATGTGAATATTTATTGCCTAATATTATGAATAAAAATATATAAAGTGTCCTGACACAACTCATTGTTCTGTGTATCTCATATATAAACATAATAATTGACCCCAAAATGAAAATTAATTTACTCTTATTAAAATTATTTTACCCTTATGTTGTTCCATACCTGTATGACTTTCTTCTTTGTAACTCAAAGGCACTAGTGACTGACAGCCTCAATCACTACTCACTTTCATTGTATCTTTTTTCATGAAATGTTGTTTAAATTAGATGTTACTGTAGATATCTATTTATCTACACACATATACACACACACACACTTGCGTGGTTTACGGGGACTCTCCATAGGGGTAATGGTTTTTATACTGTACAAACTGTATTTTCTATCGCCCTACACCTAAACCTACCCCTTACAGAAAACTACTGGCAATTTTTGAATTTCATAAAACACCGTTTTGTATGTTTTTTAAGCCTTTTGTTTTACGGGGACACAGGAAGTGTCCTCATAAACCATGTTTACATTGTAGTACCTATGTCATCATTATACACATTTGTGTCCTCATAAACCATATATACCAGTACACACACACACATGTGTGTGTGTATATATATATATATATCGTCTCCTTGGAATTATAAGGTTCTATCTGCATTCCGAGTAGTTTTGAGATATTGAGCTTCAAAGTTTTTGCATTCTATTCGACTGTGTAGATAGAACCTTTTTGTTTTTTAAATAAAAAGTCCCAAAATGTACACAACATTAAAAAATCTATCACATAATTTAAATAAGTTAACAGAATAAGAATATGTTAATAACTTAATTTTGACAAAAATGTCAGATGGAACCTTATAATATATATATATATATATATATCAAAACAGTAAAAGAACATTTAATTTGCAAAACCTGATTATTATTCATATTGAAAATAATTTAAATACATTTTTATTATATTTATATATGGCTATATTACAATGTATGTGTTACAATGTACAATGTAATGCTTGTTTAAATGAATAGAAATTACACACCGCCTAATTGACAGAAAAAAGCAGGGAAATTCCAGATGTAACTTGATCTAATCCAGCCTCATAATTCATTGATATTATTCATTATGACTTAAAAAATAAATAAAAAATGATTAAATGGTGCATTTATATATCAAAACACTAAAAAAAAAGAACATGTTTACAATATATATATATATACATATATATATAAAAATGAACATTATGGGAGAAAAATTATACAGGAAAAGCAGCAGATTAAAATTAAATATACAAATTTTGAATATAAAATATGCATTTTATATGAATCATTTAAAAAGGAAGCATTCAGTCTTTGTTAAAATGTACTTTGAAAAAAAAAATTGTTTGCGTAATAGCATGTAGGCCTATTTCCAGAATTAATTAGCTATAGCTATTCTGATCCAATTGATTATGTGCTGAAATATCAAGAAAATTCAACACAACACAACCCAACCCTCAAAACTGAACTGAGTAAATGATGTCAGAAATGACTATACCAGGGCTCCTCAATAGGGGAAACTGTAACCGCGGACCGGATAGAAAAATGTTTGGCCCGCGCTAATTTCAAATAATGCGGCATGAAAATTCAAACGCAGCATCAGAACGCGACATTAACTTACATCGTGTCGACACCGGACGCGAGCGGCGCGGTGCGACGCAACAAAATACAATATAGAACTCAACTAATATAATCAGTGATGCTGTCTACACTGGATGCGGCGCAGCGCGGCGCAACAAATCCGCGACAGAAAACTGCTGACTCGTTCTATTTATGACATGCTAGTGATGTCCGGTTCGTGAACGAATCGTTCAATTTAACCGGTTCTTCTTAGTGAACCGGTTGAACCAGTTCACCAAATCGGACTGAATCGTTTGAAACGGTTCGCGTCTCCAGTAAGCATTAATCCACAAATTACTTAAGTTATTCACTTTTTTTACGTGGCTGACACTCCCTCTGAGTTGAAATAAACCAATATCCCGGAGTAATTCATTTACTCTAGCAGTACACTGACTGAACTGCTGTGAAGAGAGAACTGAAGATGAACACGAGCAGAGCAGCATGTGTGCAGCGAGCCAGATAACGAACGTACACACCCACTGCTGGAGCAGTTCTCGTTCTCGAGTCAAGAACTGGTTGCATCAGTTTTCGGATCACCGGTACACTCAACCGAGAACCGTTTCTTTCGAACACGTCCGATTTGAGAACCGATGAGCTGATGATACTGCGCATGCGCGATTCAGCGTGAAGCTACCGAACAGATTGCCTACTAGACTGACACAGCACGTCTGAACCGAACTGGTTCTTTTGGACAACTGATTCTGTGCTAATGTTATGAGCGCGGGTAAACCGAAGACTTGAATGAAGGGCAATCTGGCGAAACGTAAGTTTATTTAATAACAAATAAATCGCAATGGATTATGTATAGTAAGAGGATTATGGTTTCTGCGCTGATGACAACTCATTTATTTACTTTATATCTTCAAGACTTAAATCCTCTTATGCACATCACTGCCTGTTACTGTATTTGGGTGCTTAGTTGCAAAACTTAATTGTAAACTTTTCAGATCATGATTATGATGTTTTAACTGACTGAAGTTATGATTACTGACTTTATATATTTGAATCTGTATTTTCATCCCGGCCCGGGACGATAGACTTGATATCATTACGTCATCGCGAATGACGTCATTACGTTAGAGCGTAAAAGAACCGATGAACCGTTTTTTTGAACCGGTTCATTGAAACGAACTGTCCGAAAGAACCGGTTCGCGGAAAAGAACCGGACTTCCCATCACTATGACATGCTGACACAACGTTCAAATGATTCGCAGCTTTGTCGCGTCCAGTGTAGATATACGATGTGACACAAAAACATGGCGAGTGTGAAGTAAAGAAAAGTGGACACTGAAAATAGATGATTCAAATGTGAATGGACTGAACAGTTTTGAGTGAGTGATACCATCTTTGTTATGGATGTTGGTTCACAGTGAGTTCACAGTTTTAACGTAAGTTTGCTTTAGCCTAATTTATTTTCAAGATCTGAGGTAAAATATCTATTGTTGCTTTCACTATGGCTATAAAGATAACGCAAAATAATATTCAAACTCAC
>NW_015635536.1:238777-239004 GCF_001515625.1 Sinocyclocheilus rhinocerous
ACATTCAAGTGTTTAAAAAAAGAATGCATGAAGCTAGAATAAAATGGTTTTGTTTACAAGCAGATACCCTGTTCTTATGTTCAGATATTCATGTAACAAAATATATACAAATTAATACCTAAATAGGGACATAGTAGCCTAGTATACTTAAAGTATGATGTAAAGTTCACTTAAAGAAGACGTACGAGTATACTTGTAGTATAAAACTATTAAACTAGTAGTTTACT
>NW_015635536.1:243270-243681 GCF_001515625.1 Sinocyclocheilus rhinocerous
CGCTGATATTTGTATACTTACTACATAAAGTATACTTAAAAATATACTTGAACTTTACTTAAGTATACTTACTAAAATAAACTTGAAGTATATTACTTTTTGGTAAGGGCTGAGATTATCACTGTCATATTTTGTAGGCCTATGTTGTTCCTGCCGCGACGTCGCAGAAAATAAAAACCGTTCCTAAAATAGAATCCCATGTCGCTTATTGTCGCTGTCGCGGGTGGTTAGGACAAAAACTACAAGGAAAAGATACTTTTTATCACGTCGCGTCTGGTTGGGACACACGGTGTTACAGTTTGATCCAAAAAATCAAAATCTAAGTATAAAAATATTAATACTGACAAATCTGATAATTGAATCTGCAATTAGGGAAAGTGGAGAGAAGAGATCCAGTCTGGAGATGAGCAG
>NW_015635536.1:244673-259427 GCF_001515625.1 Sinocyclocheilus rhinocerous
CCGCGACGTCGCAGAAAATAAAAACCGTTCCTAAAATAGAATCCCATGTCGCTTATTGTCACGTGTCGCTGTCGCGGGTGGTTAGGACAAAAACTACATGGAAAAGATACGTTTTATTGCGTCGTGTCTGGTTGGGACACACGGTGTTACAGTTTGATCCCCCCAAAAAAAATCTAAGTATAAAAATATTAATACTGACAGATCTAATAACTGAATCTGCAATTAGGGAAAGTGGAGAGAAGAGATCCAGTCTGGAGATGAGCAGGAACAGTTGATTTGCATGGCAGACATGGAGATCCAGATTTTTTGTTTGTTCGTTTGTTTTTAATATTCAACAGGCAAAGTTCTTCTGTATCTAAATGCAAAAATAAAACAGACTACTGGGGGGGGAAATCTGAATATTTATCTTGTGACCATCTTTTGATTATTTTAACAAAAGCATCAATAATATAATAATAGTAATAATAATTGATATATATATATATATATATATAGGTCAGTGGCCCTTGGTTTGGTATCGTTGGCAGAATTCGGCCCTCGGCGAAAACTAATTGAGGAACCCTGGACTATACCTTCAAATTAGTTTTTTGATATTTTGCCACTAGTCGTCGCTACCCATTTTGTTTTTCGCATACATCGCTTGACCTCTTCTGCGCAAATTTTACTCATTGGAACTACTTCGCCAAGAAAGAGGTGAAATATCACTCCGCGTCACGTCCGCTCGCCCACCTGCATCACTTGCACAACATACAACTACTCACAATTCGACATAACACGATATATAGTCCACATTTAACACACGCGTGAAATCAATACCCATTTTCTGTTATATCCAGTACGATAATTTACCTCATTCTGTGTTAAGTCGGACGAGTCCAGGAACTAGTTTACATATAACGAGAAGCGTGGAGGGATGAGACCGTGCTCGCATCCAGTCAAGTGCGTGTTTTCCCAACTGAGATCAATGGATCTTGAGAGAGTTGTGCTTAGGTCGTGATGAAACCAAGATGGCGTGTAGTTCAGACAGAATGAACGGTGGATAGCTGACGAGGGAAGAAAACATTGGAAACAACGCGTATTTTGTACACGCGCGCGAAACGGTTATTATTAAGAAAAAGTAAACTTACACGGGACTTTCAGGAGTCAGTTGGAAAGAAGACCTCCGCGATCATCGTCCCTCTAACCGGCGAGAGAGTGTGCATGTGTAAGTGTGTGTGCTGGGATGGGCTGATCGAGGAGGCCGCAGAGCCACTGCCACCCAGAGACTGACCCTCCACCGAACAATAGACCCCGTGATCATCAAACAAGGCCCAGAAAGATAAAGACAATAAAACACACCGGCGCACTAATCATTCCGAGGCGACTCCGAAGAATAAGAAGAACTCTGACCGAGTGCAAAAATGTAAGACTGGTGCTCAGACTCACAGCACTGATGGCTAAATTTATGTTGATTTAGCGCAAGTGTTTCTGTTTTACCTGGAATATCCGATCAGATGATCCCTTTAAATGCCACACATCATATACTTGCGACCCGAGACAACCACACTATCTTCTCCCCTTGTGTGTTTCCACAACTCAGCCATTCTTTGGAATTGAGTCCTAATGTTTGGCCCTCTTACTGGATTTATAATCTGTTTACGACTTCATACTGTCGGATATTTTGAGATTCGTTACATACTTTTGACATCAAATCAATCGTTTGTTGGATTTGGCGTGAGTCTGCTGACAAACGGATGGTGAGGCTTTATTGTTTTGGTCATTAGCCGGACAGCTAACCAGCTACTTCTATAAAACTGCTTTCTTAGCAATTCCCCAGTGCACATAATTTTCCCAGTAAGTCTTAAAAGTGTCAGTTCATCACATTTTAATGGTTTATTTACTATTATCTGTGAATTTGAAAGCTGTTGTCGAAGCTCACGCGAGTTGGCGGTTAGCAGGCTAACGCTACAGGAAATTTGGGATTATGGCTGTCTCTCAAACCGTGGTGAGATAAGAACAGTAGAAAGCGGTTTTGACCACCATGTTCGCCCCTTTGAATGTGTTTTTGTCTAATTCTAATGTCATTTGTTTAGGCAGCTTACTAGGATTTGAGAGACAGCCGCTGTCAGCAATTTTTATTTATAACTTGTCTGTCACGACATTGTCAGAAGTGCATCTAATTGAATAGCCAAACTTCATATAATAAAAACAACATTTGAACGAGACAGGTGTTGTTTTGATTATGTATGTGTACATTTTTAATTTATAATGATTAATCCGTTAAAACAAGAAGTTAATGGCATCGTTAACTAGCTTGGGAAATGAAGTGTAAACCGTTTTTCGTCACGTGATCAGTTTTTGTTGTTTTCACAACATGGAAGCTACTAGCATATAAACCCTTACAGTAGGTTTAGTTGTAATAAATGAATGGACTGTGTCATATTAGGCATTCTGCTGTTTTATAAGGTGCGCATTTGATTAAACCAATGGCTGTGGATACATGCAAAAGCTATTTATGTTTTCCAGACAAGGCCTAAATGAACAATGTTTCGCTCCCTCCCCCATTTTGTCTGGTTTGAGACTGGGAGGTAGACAAAGTCAAAAGCGGGGGATTTCTGAAGTTAGAGCGGGTATGATGTTTTGTTAGAATAGTAATAGGGTGCATTTCCAGACGTGCTTCTAGAGAGCAAGTTTCTGTTCTCCAATTCCTCCTGTCAAAGTGCCTGAGGAAGGTCTTTTTCTTTGTGCTCTAAACTTCCTGATTAGTTAAATCTCATGCATCATCAAGGCCCTTCCGTTAGATCTGTGTACTTTAATTCTGGCACATGCTTTTGTGCTGGTCGCATATGGATCAAGCGCTGGTGTCCATTAGGGTGAACTCTGAACTTTTAAATATAGGGATTTAAAGATACCATGGCCCCTAGTGTCATTTGAATATGTTAATGTTTTAAAACATGAACTAACAAAACATGATAACCTTTTTAATAAAACACAAGCGGAATGTTTTCAGGTTTTGTAAAACCGCTCTTTCATAAAGTGTCACATTCAGTAAGAATGATTTATATGATTGATTTGAAATCTGCTTGTATTGTATGAAAGAAGGCTAATGTGATTGCATTTACTTTTGATTTAGGAGTTATATTGTTTGATTTAAATGAACTTGAATTGCTTGCTTTCAGAGCAATGGATGGAGGGGAGGAGTTTGTTCCGCCGCCGGAATGTCCAGTGTTTGAACCGTCATGGGAGGAGTTTGCCGATCCTCTGGGATATATCGCCAAAATCCGTCCAATAGCAGAAAAGTCTGGAATATGCAAGATTCGCCCACCACCCGTAATCATCTTTTGCGTTTTTCTGTGCTGTCATTCTAAACCTGTGTGACTTTATATCTTCTGTAGAACATAAAAGATGATGTTCTGAAAAGCATCTCAGTGTTTTTTGCCCATAGAATCCAAGTCAGTGCTCAACAAAACTGTTTGGTTAGCAACATTCTTCAAAAATGTATTCTTTTTTTGTTCTACAGAATTTTCCTTTCTGGGTAAAATATATCCCTTAAGGTTAGTCCATTATAAAAAATATTTACATTTTGCTATTTAAACAGCCTTTTTCTTTCCATTACAGGACTGGCAGCCACCATTTGTTGTGGAGGTGGACAATTTCCGGTTCACACCACGTATTCAGAGGCTCAATGAGCTTGAGGTCAGAGCTGCATCCTGTTGAACTCATCACCCGTGTGTCTTACTCAATGAAGTGTGACCCACATATTCTTGTGTTGACTAAGCACTAACACATCTGTTTGTTTGTTTGTTTTTCTCAGGCTGAGACACGAGTGAAGCTAAATTATCTGGACAGAATTGCCAAGTTCTGGGAGATCCAGGGATCCTCTCTGAAGATCCCCAATATAGAACGACGTATTCTCGATCTGTTCAGCTTGGCCAAGGTGAATACAGCAGCCATTTATGTTATTGACTGAGTTGTTTGATGTCATTTCCCTGATTAGGGAAAAAAGATTAGAGATGGTCAACAGAAGTTTTATAGACTTTAAAGTAAACTCATCCTAAGAACATCATAAATCTATAGAATAGTGTAAACTGGAAAGAGTTAGTAATTAACTTGTTTTATGTCCTGTGTGGTAGATTGTGACAGAGGAAGGGGGTTTCGAGGCGGTGTGTAAGGAGAGACACTGGGCACGCGTGGCACAGAAACTGGGATATCCTCCTGGCAAAAACATCGGCTCTCTCCTGAGGTCGCACTATGAGAGGATCGTCTATCCATTTGAGTTGTTCCAGTCTGGAGCCAGCTTACCGGTACTGTGTTTGACCATTTATCATTATTGCTTGAAAATCTTCACACGTTCTTTATTGTATTGTAAGAGTAGCAGTATAATTTTCATTGAATGTGCTTACACGCACACAAATATTCCAGTATTTGAGATTCCAATAATCAGAATTTGGTCATATTTTGATTATGTGAGCATCAGGTCTATACATAAACCTGAATCACATTCCCATATTAATCTGTATTTTGGGTAAACAACAACTACTATAACTGTACATTCATTTACGTCAGCGCATACCCAAACCAAGCTAATTCTGCGTGATATTAGATATAGGCAGTTTTAAAAATTACAGAAGAGAATCACAAGAAAAGAATGTGCATGTCTTAGTTTACTCGAATGCGCTTATTATTTGTGCATGGTAATATTCTGTGGTGCAAGTAAATGTCTTTTACAAATATGAAGCTGATATGTGTGCGTTCTGCATATCTAGCCATGTAAACCCAGGCCGTATGACAGTGATGAGGTAGACCGGGAATACAAACCCCACTCCATTCCTCTCCGCCAATCAGTCCCGCCATCTAAGATGAGCAGCTATGGACGACGAGCCAATCGCCTTAAGCCTGAGGTGAGTGATATTTCTGGATCAATGTATGTGTCAGGCTTTTTTTTTGTTATCCTTATATTTCATTGAGGCATCATTTGCTCATTTTGTCATACTGTATGTGATCAGCATTTTTTTTCTAAATTTAAAACAATAATTGTAACAAAATTAAAAAGCCAGTGCAGTGATTTTAAAAACAGTATAAATTCATTTATAACATTTACAGATAAATGCCATTTTTATCAGTTATTTCAAAGTCATTGTTTACATTTTACAGTGTGCCCTATTAACAAAGATGCTACTAAATTGTGCCAAAATCAACTAGTCTAATCTTTACTTTTATTAATCTTCATGATGACTACTGATGACTTTAACCTTTGCCATAAATGTATGTATAACTGACCAGGGCTTAATGGATCCATCCAAATATGTGCTTTGTCTGTTTTTCTGAGATGTCCCAGCATGCTTTGCTCCCTGTGCTGTTAAATAAAGGATTGTGTCCATCTTGCCCTCATCCCTCTGCCTTCTTTCTGTCACTTTCTGCCTTTCATTTGTTGTCATTACACTTTTTCTCTTTAAAACCATTGGCCATAGTCTAACATTTTCATTACATCATAATGCTATTCTCATCCCATTCATTTCAAAGATGCATCGTTTCCCCAGCATTTATTTTTTGGGTGTTTGGCTTTTTAATTTGCCTGCCCATTACATTAGCTTGGTCAATGGATTCATAGCATTAGTGATAATAAACTAGTATCAGATAATCAAAGAAATCTTTATAGTTTTAAAAGTTAGGGAACCTTCAGTGGTTTCCTTACCACTGAATTACTAAAATTATAAGGATATTTAAAGCAATAGCATTTAGCAATTTATTACTGCAGTAAGTGAGGTTACCACCATGTTAACTCTCCCCTTCTCTCTCTCTCTCTTAATATTTTGTTCAAACAGTTATTCTGTTGATTTACATCCTAAGAAAACTAAAATACTTACATTACCAGAAAAAAGTTTGGACTCACTCAGCTGATCTTTTGATATAAAAGCATGTGCTTGAATGTTTGAAGCAATTTTGTGGGCAAATATAAATCGTGTATCCATATAAATGTCTTAACATAATATGTAACTACATTAATTACAATTACTTCTTTTTGTATCATAAGTTGCAAGTTGGACCCAGATAGTTTATGAAAAGTAGCCAAAAAGTGTCATACATGGGTACGCCTTTAAAATTTAAAATCATACCAGGATGCACTTGATGTTGGTTAAGAGAATGTCTATAGAGTGAACAGAGAAAGAAACTCAAATGCAATATAGTTTGTATTTCTTTACTATACTTTTTTATTAAGGAATTCCCATACACATGTTTTAATAATAAATGTGTTCAAACTTTTGACTGGTATCTTATTTAAAATATAAAATGTTATTTTAAATATATGGAGCAAGTAATGTTATCCGTTGAACAATCATGTGCAATTGCAACAAATAACTAAAACTGTTGCAACTGAACACTTTCACACTAGTATGTGATGTTGTTTAAAAAAATAATATTATGTCTGAATCACTTATGCTGTTGACTTAAAATTGAATCATACTTCAGACATTAAAAAAATACAAATTTTTAATAGGTTACTGTCACCCGATTGACTCTGTCCTGTCGCACATGGTTGTTGTTTTTTCCTTTTGTCTCTCTCTCTCTGGAATCCATTTTGTTTTGGTTGTTGTCTCCCCATGCAGGGTCCAGAGGATCCAACTCCCCACCCTCTTACAACTGGCTCTCAACACATCCCCTCGGTACTGCCTCGCTCTCTCTCTCTCTCTCTTGCTCCCACTGTTCTTTACTTTCCTCCCTATCACTCACTTTCTTTCTTTCTTCTTTGCTGACGTTCTTTCATGCTTTAAAAAAAAACCTTTATTTGACCTTATGCTGTCGTTCACGCTTAACTGGGTGTCTAATTTCATGTAGAAGCTCTTGTTTTCCGTCTTTCAGCTCTTGCTTTTGCTTATTTCTTTATGCATCCACCCTGTCTTCCTCTGTGTCCTTCAGTCATCTAACACATTTCACTTCACTTGTCTTGCCACACTTTTAGCAATGCTGGCTTGCTTACATTTCCTCTTTGGTGGTGGAATGGTTACCCCACTCTGGGCTGCATATTACTACTAATCTATGATTGCTATAATCTGTTGTCACTGCTGTTCTCTTAATGGCTGGTTCATATTATGTTCATCATGCTGCAAGTCAGAAATTAGCTGTTTTTGCTTAACGATGCCACAGCAAAACTTTGTTTTTCAGAGTAACAGATTTCAGGAACGGAACAGAGAAATACTGCGATTGACATGTCTGACAGACGTCAATCTGGACATAATGCTTAGATGTGTTCTTGCTTCTGCATATTTGAGGCATTTAGCAATTAGGACTGTGTGATATTTTCGATATTTATGTTATAGACACCCATTTTGTTATTAAAAGGACCTGTATGGCTTTTTTAGTTGTTGATTTTTTTTTTTGGTATAAATATATGTAGGTGAATATTGCCATTGCTGTTTTGATTAGGGAAAATCAGCATGGAAAATGTATATATAGATTAAGACTGTTTTTACTTGCATTGCACATTTTGAATATACTTGACAGCAGATGCTGTTTAATGTTTAACTGATTGAAGACCGTTATTTCGGAGTAAATATGTAAATGTATAGAGATTTATTGAATATAAATAAAGGCCTAGTTTTATTGCCCAGCCCTTTTAAGCAGTGGATCGTTTCATGAGAGACTTTGCCATTCAGTATTAATTGTGTTTGAATTAATAATTGCTTTTCCCCTCTTGATAGCAGTCAATTCTGGCACAAAACTAACCTCATGCATGTTTGCTCTTGCTTTAACAGTCTGCAGTGGCGTCTCAACCATTTTTGCTTTATATTGATCAATCTGGGGTTTTCAATCAGTTTTGTATTGTAGTTTGAGCAACAAAGATATTTGAATTAACTATTTTAAGAAAGTGTGGGAAAAAATGATTTCACCGACCTTTCTGATGCTTTACAGCTGTGAGAAAAGTAGTGAAAAGTTAATATCCTGAACAGTCAGGGACCCCTCATGGAAAAAGCTGTGTTTAATGTAGAAACAGAGAAAGGAAAACCCTCTCTCTCAAATATCGTCACCGCTGTTCCTGTAGTTCACTTACAGTCTTTCACTTACGCCCATTAGCCGGAGCCTACAGAGGAAGATATAGAGAAGAACCCTGAGCTGAAAAAGCTGCAGATTTACGGGGCTGGACCTAAAATGATGGGGCTCGGTCTTGTACCTCGAGACAAGACACGGAAGAAAGGTTTGTGTCTGCAGTTGGGATTTGATTTGATTTTGTTCTTTATAAATGTGACAAATAAATGTTTCAAGTGTCACATTATGCATTTTCCCCAGATGAACTGCCGGAGACTGTAATAGTACGGGACAGCGCTGCCAGTGCATCTGTGAAGGATGAACCTGGAGAGACACCGGTTACAAAATCGGATCCAGACGTTCCTCCACCACCCCCAAATCTCATTGTCAAGGAGGACGATGATGACAAAAATCACACTGATGATCCTAATGATTCCAGTGATGAACCCTGCACCAAGATGACCATGAGACTCCGACGCAACCTCAATAACCCACAGTTTGTAAGTTTGAGAGAGACGTATGAACTTAAAAGAGTTAGATTAATTGGATTGATGGCTCAATCGGACTGAAAATCCTCCATGTAAACACCTCAATCCATCAATCCTTGATCAGAATTAAATAACGATCAGATTGGAAGGGGTGGTGTAGATCTGACATAATTTGATCAACAGGATAAGTGAACCATGTAGATACTTGTATCTGACAATTTTTCCAATCAGATTCAAAAATACCTTGCACACATGCAAAATTTTACTAAGCTCAATAACTGAAATCTGTCAGGTGGACTCGTTTGTATGTCGGATGTGCGGACGTGGGGACGAGGATGAGAAGTTGCTGCTCTGTGATGGGTGCGATGATAATTATCACACGTTCTGCCTGATACCTCCACTCACAGACCCACCCAAGGGGAACTGGCGCTGTCCCAAATGTGTAGCAGAGGTGAGAGACCAGACCGAAATAACCCTTGTATTATTCTGTTGTGTTATGCTGGATATTTCGGTAGGAAAATTACTACCTTTTTGATCAATTATTTCTGTTTGTGGAGTATAAGTTTTAAGTGTCTTAAGCTAGTTTTTTGCCGCTTAATGAATGTGTAATATATAAACACCCTAAAGCTATGTTCACACTTGGTGTCTTTTTTGAAGCTGCCAGCGTTTGTTTATAATCCTATGGAGTAAACCGTGTTTTCAAAAAAGTCCTGACCGCTTTTTAAAACGCCACCGTCGGCTTCTTTTTCAGCAGCTCAGAGCGTCTTTTCAAGTTGAAAAAAGTTTAACTTTTCTGAAAAAAACGCTCTACGTCAAGCACCTTTTTGACAGCTGACCAATGACAAGCGAGTAGCGAGTGGTTTCCATAACAAGAAAAAATGGAGAAGAGCCGGTAGATAGATCGTACTAGTTTCAGAGCACACAAAACTCTATCTAGTCTAAAATATGACTAATCCACAAACCGTGCATTATCCAACCGGAGCTCCTTGACTAAATTATTGTAAGCACCATACAGTTTCCTTCCCCGTATAATGTCGCGCACCCACAAATGTCTTTGTGAACTGACATTCTCCTCCCTGTTAACTTCAAAAGCCAACGCAAGAGCCAACTTTTTACTCTTTCTCGACATTTCTGCACCACACAGCACTAGGCTACTGTTGCAGCTGTAGTTATAGCAACAAAAGACGCCCTCGGCTGCTATTTGTAACCAAAACGCCACCAGCTTTTTTATTTTACTATAAAAGTGCTCTTGTCAACTTTTTCTTGCCAAAAAAGACGCCAAGTGTGAACACGCCCTAATACTTTCTAAGTGCTGACTTTTATTTCTTGGTGCAGCAATCAACTGTTAATGTGTTGTCTGTGTAGGAGTGTAAAAAGCCAGCAGAGGCATTTGGTTTTGAGCAGGCCACTCGAGAGTATACGTTACAGAGCTTCGGTGAGATGGCCGATACTTTTAAAGCAGACTACTTCAACATGCCTGTCCATGTGAGTGTTTTTCTTGCCTTTAATCAATCTTGAACCCCACAGACTCTTACTGTACATGTACAAATCATTGAATTGACATTTGAATTTATTTTTATTTTTTTAGATGGTGCCGACAGAGCTGGTTGAGAAGGAGTTTTGGAGGTTGGTCAGTAGTATTGAAGAAGACGTAACTGTAGAATATGGGGCAGATATTCACTCAAAGGAATTTGGTAGTGGTTTTCCTGTCGACAACGGCAAGAGACACTTGTCAGATGAGGAAGAGGTTCGTTTTTTTTTTTTTTCTTCACTTTTTGTTTTTCCATGTTTCGGTCAAGAAAGCAAATGAACTTCTCCGTCCTGTTCTTGTTGCAGGAATATGCCCACAGCGGCTGGAATTTAAACGTTATGCCAGTGTTGGAGCAGTCAGTATTGTGCCACATTAATGCCGATATCTCTGGCATGAAGGTGCCATGGCTGTATGTGGGCATGGTGTTCTCTGCTTTCTGTTGGCACATAGAGGACCACTGGAGTTACTCCATCAACTATTTACACTGGTAATGCATAGAGACTTTATGTTAATATGCTATGTAGCATCTTTCTGGAGCAGCTTGTCATATCATATCTTTTAATATTAGAAATTGCCAGAAAAGCTTGTGACCACATGTGTTTTGTACTGTAAGCACAGTCTGATGCATCTTGGGTGACATTAAAAAAAACTCTGGTTTTGGTTTCTCTCTTTAGGGGTGAGCCCAAAACATGGTATGGTGTGCCATCATCTGCTGCAGAGAAGTTAGAGGAGGTGATGAAGAAACTCACACCTGAGCTCTTCGAGTTTCAGCCAGACCTGCTCCACCAGCTTGTCACCATCATGAACCCAAATATACTCATGTCTCATGGAGTGCCGGTTTGTAACACGCATACTCACTCATTATTATAATTAGCGTACTTAAGGTAATCAGGTTGCATCATTAATCCACTACTATTTTAAGAATGTGAAATGAGGCCTGAAAAACACCCTGTGAAATTCTATAAAAGCTCTTTTTGTTAAGTTAATTTGGCTTTTAGGGCTGCTTCCTGATGGCCTGGCAATATATAAATATATGATCTGTGCCCTGAAAATAATGTATTCTTACTATTACAATTTTTCTAATGTTTGGTTATTTTATTGTTTCTCTAAATGTGAACAGACAAAAATGTTCTGTGTGAATAGTTTTGTTGGTGGCATTATTGTTTTGTCATGTGTGAAATGGGCTTTCAAAACACTGATCTCAGTTGGCAATAATTCTTGATTGACAGGTGGTTCGGACCAATCAGTGTGCTGGGGAGTTTGTCATCACTTTTCCACGAGCTTATCACAGCGGTTTCAATCAGGGATATAACTTTGCCGAAGCAGTCAACTTCTGCACTGCAGACTGGGTAAATAAATACAGTGTGCATGCATAAATGCACCTTCATTTAAATCTGTAGTATGTAAAGCAGTGCGTGACCAGATAAACAGCATTTTGAGGAACTATCTTTTAAATGTCAGTCATCCTGTTGTGAGTTACTGAGGCTTTTGCTCTTCCTCTCTCTGCTAGCTGCCCACAGGGCGCTCTTGTATTGAGCATTACCGACGGCTGAGGCGCTACTGCGTGTTCTCTCATGAGGAACTCACCTGCAAGATGGCGGCCTGCCCAGAGAAGCTGGATCTGAACCTGGCAGCCGCCACGCACAGGGAGATGTTCATTATCGTACAGGAGGAGAGGAAACTACGCAAAAGCCTCCTGGAAAGGGTGAGCGGAGACGATATGTTTGCAGAATGAGGGAAAAACATCTGTGATTGGGCAACTGATAATATTTGATTGGCTACAAATGTGTATAATATCAGTTTATTACAATGTATATGAGTTCTGCTACACAAGTCTACAAGTGATCATACTATCAGTGCCTTCCACCTAGTAAGCTCATGCTTCATAAAAGTTATTACTGCATTTCCTAACCTGTGAACTATTAGCAGCCTTCTCTTTTGTTTTTATCAGTTAAAACTAATAAACAGTTTTGTTTATAGAGTATTTAGTGTTTCATTTTATTGGGAGTTTCTCCCCAGTAAAATATGTCAGGGGTTTTTTTTATTCTTATTTCTTTCTTTTCTTGTATATAAAAAGAACAAAGTACTGTTTATGAGGAAATGTTTACACAATTTTCGTTTGTGCTGTTTTTTTAATTAGATGAAATGGAAAAAAAGTTAATCTCCTCTGTCTCCATTTTATTCACCTTCTAATATGTTTTTGTTAAAATGTTAAAAACTGATCCACATTGTCTATAATTAGCCTGCCCAAAATGCTAAGTAGACATCTTACTAGGTTTTGAATCAAAGGTCATGATGCATTAGTATGGGGCAGATACTAATGCATCAATTAAATTTGCACCTACAAATAAAATTAGAGGTTGATAGACTCTTTTTGATAGCTGATTGACTGTGTTTTGTACCGTGGTGTCATCTCTCAGGGTATAAAGGAAGCAGAAAGGGAAGCCTTTGAGTTACTGCCTGATGATGAAAGACAATGTGACAAATGTAAGACCACCTGCTTTCTCTCAGCCCTGGCGTGTTCGAACTGCCAAGAGAGTCTTGTCTGCCTCTACCATGCCCAGGACCTCTGCTCTTGCCCTAGTGAAAAACTCTACCTCAGGTAAACCAGCACAGAGCGTCTGTGCTACGTTCTTAGCTACAGATGTGTTCTGCCGGAAGTGTCTTATGTGCTTTTGTTCCCGTCTATAAAGGTATCGCTATACTCTGGATGAACTCTTGGCCATGTTGCATCGGCTGAAAGTTCGCGCCGAGTCTTTTGACTCATGGGCAAACCGAGTGAAGGAAGCCCTAGAGCAGGAAGAAGGCAACAAAATAGGTAAATGTGACAAACCACATGGAGAGACAAACTCTGCATTTGTGAACAGTTCTTATTAGTGCTGGAGATGTGCAAAACTGAATGCAGTGACAAAAGCCCAAATGAATGTTTTCTTCTCTCTTCAGACATTAAAGATCTAGAGGTTCTGAAAGAAGAGGCAGCTGACAAGAAGTTCCCCAATAATGAGCTGCTCCAGCGCCTCAACACTGTCCTCGCAGACATCCAAAAGTGTGAGAGCAGCAGCACAGAGCTCCTCAGCAATAGCCAGAGCAGGAGAATGAGTTTGGAGGAGCTGAGGACTCTGGTGGACACCATGCAGAACCTGCCCTGTGTTATAAAACCGCTGGAGGAAGTGCAGGTAAGAAAATAGGCCAAAGATATAGCATATAAAATATTTGGCCATCGGCTTGAAAGTTCAACCACTGTTGCTTCTTTTCCAGGCGGTATTGCAGAAGATAGAGGAGTTTGATGCACGTGCTCAAGCTCTGGTTGACAGCACAAAAGACGAGTGGAAGCAGGACTCTCCTCTACCCGCGGCTTCAGAGATCCAGGCCCTGCTGGAGGAGGGAGCATCGCTGCCTGTTATTGCCCCGGCATGTGAGCTCCTGAGTGGGCTGCAGGAGCAGGGTCGCTGGCTGGGAGAGGTCAGGCGGACGTTAGGGCCGGAGGGGAGCGAGGTGACTCTAGCTGTGCTGAGGAACTTGATGGAGTCAGGTTGTAATGTACCACAGAGCATATCGGTGGAGACCGCAATGGCTGAACTGCAAGAGCTACTGACTATAGCCGAGCGCTGGGAGGAGAAGGCACAGATCTGTCTGGAGGACAGGTGAGCTGGTTCAAGTGAGGGGCGGAATATGTCACCACACCAATGCAGCCTCCATTTTCATCTATCGTTTCTTGCGAGCAGGCAGAAACACCATCTGTCGACGCTGGAGGCCATTGTGAACGAGGCTCAGCTAATACCAGTGCAGCTGCCTAACATCCTGTCCCTGCAGGCCTGCTTGAGCAGAGCTCACGCTTGGGTCACTGATCTGGAGGAAATTCAGGTGAGAATAATTATGCCATTTCTGATAAACTGGAATTGATGTTCAATATAATAGTCAGCCAGTATGGTTTGGCCATTAAGGGGTGGTTGCTTAGTTTGACTGTGTCCTTTCTTGCGTCTTTTTCTGAGAAGAACGGTGAGCACTACCCGTGTCTGGATGATCTGGAGGGTTTGGTGGCCATTGGGCGGGACCTGCCGGTGAAGATGGAGGAGCTGAAGCAGCTGGAACTGCAGGTGGCCACCGCTCACTCCTGGAGAGAGAAGGCCAGCAAAACGTTCCTGAAGAAGAACAGTCAGCACAGTCTGCTGGAGGTGAAGAGACCATCTACACTTTTGACTCTGAATTGTTATTCAAGGTCTCTCACCAAAAATAGTCATTACTTCGTTATAGGGGTCGACCGATATGTGTTTTTCAAGGCCGATACCGATTATTACAGATCAAGTAGACTGATAACCGATATTTTGAACCGATATATATGTCAATATATGAAAATTAATGTCAAAATTAAGAATAACAAGGGCTCTGACAAAAACTGCCTTCCCTGGTGTTGGTTGAGTGTAGTACTCCCACAGTAAACTCTTTATTTTTTGGCAAACAAAGGGTTTACCATTAAAATTAAAACATGGCAGAAATAGCGTATTGTGTGATTCTTTTAAACAAAAGTTGTAATTATTGTTGTAGTAGTCAGGGGTTAAAGCAAAAAAAAAATCTTTTGACTGAAAATTTTTCCTCGGCCAAACCCCATTCCTCAGCCATACCTGTCACACACCCAGTTTAAGAGCAGTGTTTTTCTTCTTGTAATCAAGAGCGCTTGTCCTCCTAATTAAAAAAAATTAAGGAGCACCTTCTGATTAATAATCAAAAATT
>NW_015635536.1:259452-261465 GCF_001515625.1 Sinocyclocheilus rhinocerous
ATCACTGAATCATTCATTCAATTGATTCGTTTGAACGGCTAATTCATTCAGGAATGAAGCAAGTGGCTGTCTTTATGAATGGGTAATCATGAATCACTGACTCACTAGATTCGTTCAAAAACGCACTTTCATTGAATGAATGAAACACCGCTGTGTTTGCTTTTAGAGATGCGCAGCGGCTGAGCTGTTACTTTATTTGGAACTATTTTCGTTGATGAAATGGAGCAAAATCAGGCAGTACGTGTTTATTGAACTGTTGTATTAAATCAATATCACATTTGCAAACTCCTTGAATAATTATTAAAATCTGTCACTCTCCTTATCGTGATCTGTGGGCGCACAGAAAATGAGAGTTCTCAAGACTCAAAAGTACGTGCAAATGATAAGATCCGTCATCGCGTTATAAGCGCGGAACCTGTGGGAATGAGTATAATTATTATTGATAGCCGCAATCCTGCGCCTGAAATTCAAGTCCTGCTCTGTGTTCTCTGCTAATAACCCGACTGTGAATGATGCGAGCGTCAGTGAGAAGCTGCAGCCGTGGCGGGGAGGATTTTTGGTGTGCTGGTGTTCTGACAAATAATGCTACCTATCAGATTATGCTACCAACAAATCGTCAGAACACCGGCAGAACAACAACAATATGCTACATGTTTCTTTTCCCCTCATTTTTTCCAATTGACGGAAATCCGTCGTAGCGATGGAAAACATTCATCCCTGAGTAGTATTGTGTACATCATACTGCACCACAGTAATATTTTTCTGATAATTTCATTAAGCTAACCCAAACTTATATTTTGACGGGTTGCCTGAGGAACTTGTTTCTGTAGGTCAAAGTCAACTTTATTGTCAATTCTGCCATATGTACAGCACTACATACAGAGAATTGAAATTGCGTTACTCTCAGACCTTTGGTGCATACAGTTAACACTTAACACTAACAGTAGACATAATACAGATAAATACAGTTTAAATATATATAAAATACAACCTATACAATATACAAATAAGGACATTGTGTAAAAAGAAAAAAAGAGAGAGATAGAAAATCTCAAAATCAGGTCTATGTAGATGATATGAAGATAGTTTTACTCCAATGAAACTGTCAAATGCGCATGAAGTGACTCTTAGAGGGAGTCAGAGCAGTTCTGGAGATGTTGTTCATGTATTTATGTCCTCATATAGTGATACGACAGAAGCTGAAATCACCGCGAGCGTCGCACACTTTGTATGTGTAGAAAACAAAACCGCTCGTCTGTGCCATTTACATACACAGAGACACGCAGAACATGCAGGATTCATATTTAAATAGTATTTTTGCGGCTTAATATTTACAGATGCTAGTCCATATTGCAACTCTATTTAAGTGTACTGACCTACTTTTGATTAATTCATCCAAACTTTGACAAATTCCGTGACATTCCGCGTCATACAGTAAATTCCATTTATATGACTGGATTCCGCGATTCCGTCCGCGTTTTCCGCATCGCGGGAATCATAGATAATATTGAGGTGTTTTGCATCTTCAGTGTAATGTTAGTGGATTGGGATCTATTGCAACTTAAGTCTGCTGCTGCCTTACCTTTGAGAGACAACTGATGCGTGATCACTGAAGCAGCTGCAGTTAGCAAGCGCTTTCGGAGTGAGAGTGAATTCCGCATTGATTGGTCGGACTCATGACTCCCAACAAATCAGACAGGCGGTGGGCGGAGACTGCTTTAGGCCACAGAGTGGTGCATACAGTTAACACTTAACACTAACAGTAGACATAATACAGATAAATACAGTTTAAATATATATAAAATACAACCTATACAATATACAAATAAGGACATTGTGTAAAAAGAAAAAAAGAGAGAGATAGAAAATCTCAAAATCAGGTCTATGTAGATGATATGAAGATAGTTTTACTCCAATGAAACTGTCAAATGCGCATGAAGTGACTCTTAGAGGGAGTCAGAGCAGTTCTGGAGATGTTGTTCATGTATTTATGTCCTCATATAGTGATACGAC
>NW_015635536.1:261574-291772 GCF_001515625.1 Sinocyclocheilus rhinocerous
CCGACAAATCAGATGAGCGGTGAGCAGAGACTGCTTTAGGCCACAGAGTGGTGAGTTCTGACAGGCTGCATCAGAGCCAAATAGCGCGTTTCAAAATTAAGTTATTTTATCGGCGAATCGGTTTTGAAAATGACCGATATCGATAATCATAAAAATACTTAATATCGGCCAGGCCGATAATCGGTCGACCCCTACTTAGTTAGGGATGCAGCGATTAACCGGTTTCGCGATTAACCGCGCTTTAAAACATCACGGTTAATTAATCGTAAAGGTTCTGCTAAACCGAGTGTTTCTGGTACACGGAATGGAACTGTTGCAGCTTGTGCAAAATGGAAACAAAGTTACACTAAAGGTGCACCAGCTTAAAATGACGTGCTTATCAGAGACACTGCTGTACATTGAACGATTTTAATGCACGACGTGAAGGTAAGAACCACCTGACGCGAAGCTACAGCTCGTTAGCTCCGCATTCTGCCCGCTTCAGATCAGAAAGAGATGAAATAGTGCGGTAAGATCACATTTATTTGAATTAATTATAACATTTAGCTACTTGAATTAATTATTCGAGGGTCGAGAGAGAGAGAGAGTGAGAGAGAGAGAGAGAAGAGGTGACAGTTGCCCTACCTGCATCTGTGCATCTCTCCAGTAGGCTATTTAATTTATTTTATTAATAAAAGTCCCGGGGCGGCATTCTCAAGAAGTTTGTGTCCTCCTGAATGTTTGTATACGTGCGCAGCGCGATCTCCAATCTCACAAACCAAAATAATAGACATGATTTTCTCAGGCCACATGTAAAATCATATGAATTATTATAAAGATTATTAAAATGAATACGTATGGATGACAGTTGATTACAATATTTCAGTTTATTTTCATCATTAGTAACAGTTTCCCCTGTGGGACAAATAAAGTTCATATTAGTCGTATATTAATAATAGGCTACTTCATTAACTTTATTTACTGTCCCTGTTGTAGTATTATTCATAAGTAAAAACCAACAATATTTTTTTTTTCACCATGTTTCCAAATTCTCTACCCCAGGTCCAAAAGAAATGTAAAGAATGTACAAACTGAAAACATTAAATACTTTTGTGATCTATTTCCATTTGTTATTTTCAAAAGAGAAATACTGTCATGGATGTTTACAGAGCAGAGGTCAGCTTTTTTTAATTCCAATGGGAGAGATGGACTTTTGTTTGTCTTTTGTTTATTATTATTGTGTGTTGTATTGTTGGTTACTGTGTTATTTCTGTTTCAAAAGCCAGCAAAAAAAAACAACACTTTAATATCTAAAGAGTGTTCATGTGATTTTATACATTAGTAATGTTGTGAAATGAATAAATACATAATAATCGCCATAATGGTAAAACCATGATTATTCCTCAGACAATAATCGTACCAACAAAATCTATAATCGTTTCATCCCTATACTTAGTTTTACATGACCATGGCTTACTCCACCTTTGTGTAGGTGTTGTGCCCATGTGTTGAGAAGAGCAAGAAAATGGAGGAGAACTCCCTGGGTACGGAAGCAGATTCTGATGTCAATGTATTAGGCCTCACTGCTCAGGACCTCCGAGACCCAGGAGCTATCGTGAGTTACTGTTTACTCATAACTGTTCCATTTATCCTTTTTGTGTGTTCATACATCAGACTGACAATTTGTCTGAATCTGTGTATGACACACTCTGTTCTAAAACCTAGTGAGCTGCCTACAGGGGCAGCACCTAACTTCTTAGCTGCCTCCAAAGATGGAAGAAATTGTAAGTTGAATCTTCTGTGCTCAGTGCCTTCCAAATCCGTGACTTGTGAGATTCCATGACAGTTAAGACCCAGGTATACTTCACTTTTAGTGTTCCACTCCATGTAGCACAATCCATTAAAAGTACACCTCATTTACCATTAGCACGGATGGGCACAATGTATCTTTGTTTTCAAATGTTCAAATCGAAACAAATTGGAAACCAGAGTGGAACACAGATACAGGAAGTATACTATCGGGCTTTAGAAAGCTGGGGCTGCTAACTACGTTTTGGAACAGCTTAGAGAATTGTATTTTCCTTAATCTCATTGTAAGTTGATTAGGTTTTGCATATTTATGCGACTTTTGTGTCATCAATATCAGGTGATGGCATTCAAAGAAGGGGAGCGTCTGGAGAAAGAGGCCCTCCTCCGCCTCCAGCAGGTGAATTTAACTAAACCCGGCATAGAAAAAGGAGCAAACGGTGACCAGAACGGCATCAAGACGGAAAGGAAACGGAGTGACTCCATGGAGACAGACACGCCGCATAACTCGGACAGCACCTTGCTGCAGAATGGTGGCTCCGCCCCTTCCCTCACCTCTAGCCAATCAGTGTGTGTGTGCAGTGGCCAGCCCTGCCCCTTGCTTCACCGGTGCCATCTATGCAAAGACTGGTTCCACGGAGGTTGTGTGCCCTTCCCATCACTGCTGGGCTCCTCCGACACAAATCTTACAAAGCCCCTCTGCTGGTGGGACTGGAACACACGTTTCCTCTGTCCGCGGTGCCAGCGATCCCGGCGGCCACGGCTGGAAACCATTCTAGCGCTGCTGGTGGCGCTACAGAAGTTACCTGTACGCCTGCCAGAAGGAGAGGCGTTACAGTGTCTTACAGAGAGAGCCATTAACTGGCAGGGTCGAGCCAAACAGGCACTAGACTCTCCGGAAGTACAGAGGGTGCTAGAGAGACTCCAACAAGAGGAGCAGGAAATGAACAGTATAAAAGAGGAAGAGCCAGAAGAGAAAAACAAATGGAATGGGGATACTGTAATTGTGTTGTCTGACTCAGAGGAAACAGAAGATGGTGTTATTGATCTGACAGAGGAAATGAACTCGACAAAAAAGAGCGAAGAGAAGGCTGCTAATGGTACACAGGTGAGGAAATGCAGTTGTAACTTTTATGAAATCAAACAAATGTAAAAATATTGTACAAAAACTGCTTTTTCCTCTTCCTGTCCAGTCTGGCTGTCAGAATGGAGTTGCTAAGAAGTCAGGCACTCAGGACATTACAGGTTAGTTGCCTCAGTCATTCACGGGCCTCCTTGAAAGGTGTAATCAAACTGCTTTCATTCATTTTTTTACCTATTGGCTGTTGTCTCGTTAGGGGTGGAGTCTCTGTTGTCACTAGTGCCGTGTCTCAAAGGGCCAGTGATCGAGCTGACCACATCCACCAGAGCACAGCTGGAGGAGCTTCAGCTAGAAGGAGACCTGCTGGAGGTCACGCTTGACCAGACACACACTATTTACCGGATCCTACAGGCTGCATCACAGCCGCACCAAGATGCCCTGCACACACTCATACAGGTGAGGAGGTTGTGTTCAGATCATCACATTTATACTGTGAAGACCATTTTTTATACTTCATAGGCCCTATCCCAAATAGCACACTTCATTTGCATTTATGGTCTGGTGGATTTACAAGGGCTGCCGCCGGAACATTTAGGCCCAATCACATTTCTACCCCTTAGCCCTTCCCCGTGAAGGGGTAGGGGTGTCTCGATTCTCTTTTGGTTGGAGGGGTAAGGGGAAGGGCCAGATAGCCCTTCAAACGAAGATTTTTCGGGACCACACTTCAAACGAAGGGGTATGAATAATCTCAGCATAAACCGGCTTCAGCGGCAACATGGCTGCCCGAGCGAACAAAAAGACATAAATGTAACCATTATTGGCATTAATAAAGATTTTAATGAAAAGTAATCATTTGTTTTATGTTACATTCAATCGTGTGTTCATAGTTACAGTCATGTTATTCAAAGCAATGTTTGCAAAAAATCGCTAAAGTTTGCTAACGTCATATCATTACTGCACGATAGTACCACATCATATTTTCATGTCTGATCTGGGCGATAACCACCATAGACATTGAGGGGGACTAGCCCCCCCAATAATTAAAAATCGCTAAACCTTTTCTCAAATACCTATTGCCAATTCGAGAGAGAGAGAGTTGCTTGTATGCGCGTCTGTGCGTCTCTCTTTACAATGAGTGAGTTTACTTCAAGAACAGCGAATTTATTTTCTCCTTGCTGGAAAATATAATGTAGCAAGTATTTAAACTGTTATTAATAAAAGTCGCAGTGCAGCTTTGACGAGTTTCTTTGCTCCTGGATGTGTGAACTGCGCGATCTCCGATATGTGTGTGTGTGTGTGTGTCAGTAAGCAATGCATTAATATAGAACGGTAAGGCTCTAATGCACACCAGTATAGGTGTGTTTATTGTAGGAGCTAGACGACGTATGATGACGTGTAACGGTGTAGTAGTGGTGTCCCAATTCTTAGGGGAATATTTTCACCCCTACCCCTTGACACTCTGTTTCAAGGGACAAGTGGAAGGGGTATAAAATAGAATTGGGATTGGGCCTTAGTCCACAAGACCATAGGGTGTCCCTCCTTTGTGACCGCTATGTGCACTTTTGACAAGCCCACACTGAGGCAAGCTGTCCCTTCACCAAACTTCTACCCGTCAGTCAAAGCGGCATTACGTCACAAAGGTGTCGACTCCGAGGAAGACCGTGAGGGTTTAGGGTGTGATTTGGGTCAGGGATATAATTGATAGATGAGCAGAATATGTAATGTCACTAATCAGGGTTCGTACAAGGTGCTTAAAGTGCTTGAAGTACTTGAATTTGACTTTTTGAAATGTAAGTCCTGGAAAACCCTTGAAAACAGCCATATTTTTGAGAAGGTACTTGAATTTTTAAAAGGCAGTATATATGTAATATAGTATATATAAATTAGTGTTACATTTTTTTTTTCCCGATATAATCTTTTCACGCAAAATTAACAATGCAGCGCATCTGATATAAATACAGAGCCATTTCAGGAGCGCGGACAAGATCTTGTGATATTAAACGTGACAATGAGGTGTCAGTATAAAGTTGAGTTTGTGGTAAAACCTTTGATGGTGCTTGCGTTATTGTTCTCTTTTATTGCGTACATGTGCTGTTTGTTTGGGTTTCCAATCACGTGCGTTTGGGAATGCATATGAAGTGTGATGCACTTTGTGTTGCACTGTTATTATTTACAAGCGTGGAGTGCGTCTCCATCTCAGCAGCTCGGTCAACAAACTCTTCCTCTGCATATGCTGTGAGTTTGGGTTGCTTAATGTTCATCTGTGAAAACTGTGTGCATTATCTCACTAGATCTGTAACATAAATCATTTATAAACCTATGCCAACACAGGAGAATATGAATGGAGAATGCGATTTGTTGTACATCGCGATTTCAAAATAAAAGTTTAAACCCTTGCTCTGAGTTTGCATGTGGCCAAATATTAAAATTATATGGATGTAAACGTCCTTGAATCATGCTGTAAAGTAAAGCATCGCCAAGCAGTTGGCGCCCTCTGCAGGTATTTGTTATAATATATAATGTATTGGTCAAGCTCATATTTTGGTTATGCTCATATTTTGTGTAGGCATATATTACATTATGTAGGCCTATTTTAACAGTGTTGTTCAATAAAACCATGTAATTACTTGGTTTTGATACTTTATTTGAACCAATTATTGCCTCATCGTTAGTTTATATATAAATAGTCATACTAAAGCCTGTTTTTCAATTAGGTTTATTTTTATTACTAAAAAATATCAGATTACTCAGTTGTCAAAATAATCAGTAGATTACTTGATTACCAAAATAATTATTAGTTACAGCCCTAGATTAGTTAAAATATTTCAAAATACAACTGCATTGTTTTGATTTGTGTGATTAAAAGACAAATATTTTGTCATTTAAAAAAAATCTTAAAAATAGTATTAAAATATTGTCTCATTCTAGTGAACCAAGTATCTGTATTTTGTCTCATCTCATGAGCTAAGTGTATTGTCACACCCCTAGTGTCGATAAGTGGTAATATAGCTCATAATTTTCCAGGTGTATGATACAGCTTTCATTCTTCAGGTCAATCATATATTCATGAAAAAAAAAATTGAATAAGGGAATTTTGAATAAGGAAAGCGATAACTTTGCCATAATATCCTTTCAAATGTTAAAGTTGCCACAGTCATTGCATGCTATTGTGTTGCACTTTATTTATACCATTTTGTTTTATTAGTTTATTAGAATTTGAAAGATAACGATATTGTAAGTGAGATCTCTGATTTTAGTCCTTGAAAACCAAAAAAGTAGTGCTTGAAAAGGAAATCCTGGAATTTCATTTTGCAGTTTCTGTACGAACCCTGACTAATTGAAATCAGATTACCAGACCTTTTCCTTGCAGTTTAATTTCTCTTTTCCTTTCTTTTCTTTTACCTTGGTTTGCTGTTTTTATTATTTTCTTTCTTGTTTAATGAATTTAATGAATATGCACGATATTGTTATCGTGGGCACTTCTAAATACCGTGAATAATTATATATTACAAATTATTCAGAATTTTGAATGCATTTTAAGAATACTTTTCCCATCAACTGGTCAAAATGCACAACACCGCTGTATGCTGCAAAGGTGCGCACTCTGATGTAAATAAGCACGGACGAGAAGCACATGGCGGAACATGTGAGAGACGCTCTGGATGAAAGCGCACTTTCAATGTGACATGCTCTGCGACAACGGTGTTTGAAAACACTATTGTCCATGTCGATAAATACATTAATTCCAATCTATCTTGCTATATTTAAAGGGATAGTTCACCCAAAAATGAAAATTCTGTCATTAATTACCCTCAAAGTTGTTCATGTTTAGAACACAAATTAAGATATTTTTGATGGAATCTAACAGCTTTCTGACCCTCCATAGACAGCAACTGAACTACCACTTTCAAGGCCCAGAAAGGTAGTAAGGACATTGTTAAAATAGTCCACATGACATCTGTGGTTAAACTGTAATGTTATGAAGCTACGAGAATACTTTTTTGTGCGCAAAGAAAACAAAAATGAAGACTTTATTCAACAATCTCTTCCATGTCGGTCTTTACCGTGCGTTCACGAGAGTATCACGCAGGAGCCGGCATTCTGACGTAGAACCTGAATGTGCTGCACCTTGTTTACAAGCAGAGGAATGCACACAAGTGACATGATACTCTTGTGAATGCACGATGGAGACTGACATTGATGACAATATTTACATTGGTAAATAAATTCGTTATTTTTATTTTCTTTGCACACAAAAAGCATTCTCATAGCTTCATAAAATTACGGTTGAGCCACTGATGTCACATGGACTATTTTAATGATGTCCTTACTACCTTTCTGGGCCTTGAACATGGTAGTTCCTTTGCTGTCTATGAAGGGTCAGAAAGCTTTTTTTATAGAGAAATATTAAATGATCTAAATAACTGAAGTTACTTTAAAAATGAAACAAACTGCCAGCAGGTGGCGGCAAGTCACTGATTTTTATCACTGAATCATTCATTCAATTGATTTATTCGAATGGCTGATTCATTCAGGAAAGTGTCTTTATGAATGGGTAATCATGAATCACTGACTCACTAGATTCGTTTAAAAAAAAAAGTTCATTCATAAACTAAACACCGCTGTGTTTGAATGGAGATGTGCTGTGTATATGTTTTAAACTATTTTCGACGACGAAATAGAGCAAAATCAGACAATAGTGTTATAGGCAGACAATGTTAGTCACTTAATATTAACTTCTTGTTTATTGAATTGTATTGTATTAAATCAGTATCACATTTCCAAACTCCCTTAAAAATCAAAAGCTATCACTCATCTTAGTTCATCGCGATCTCACATTTATAATCAACGAAGCTACACTGCACAATTAATCTCTTATTTACACCCTGTCTACACTTTGCTTATGAAAGGATTCGTGAGATATGTCTGTGATACATTACTCAACGCTGCAAAAACACGTAGAAACCTTTGAAGCTCCCCTGAGCGCAATGACAAGTATGATGATGATCGGGTCAGTCGCACTGGTGCTCCTAAAAATTTTTTCATAGTCGCACGCAGTAGTTTTCAGTCGCAAATGCGACTGAAATGGTCGCACTATAGAACCCTGATTTGTGTTCCAAAGATAAACGAAGGTCTTAAGGGTTTGGAACAACATGAGGGTGAGAAATAATGACAGAATTTTCATTTTTGGGTGAACTAACCCTTTAAGCAATGCTATATAGCTACCAGAGTGGGATTAACTATTGTATATATTTGCAAATCTTTTGAAACCGTGAAAGCTGCTCAAGGCTCTGTTTATGTTTATCTTAAAGGGGTGGTTCACTGTTTTTTTTCTAGGCTTGATTGTGTTTATGGGGTGCAGTCTAACATGTATTAATGCTTCGTTTTTTAAAATACGCATTCTTTTTCACATAATTTACCTTTATTCCACACCGCTCTGTCCCTTCTCTGAGAAACACGCTGATCATTTCCTGCTTTTATGAAGCCCCGCCCTCAGAAATAGGCGATGGGCTCTGATTGGTTAGCTAGCCTAGTGTGTTTTGATTGGCTAAAACGCCTCTAGTCCACATCTTAACGTCCCGCCCCTCTTCTCAGCGGCATGTGCTCTGGTTGTATTGTAAACAACGGCGTCGTTAATATCGCTTATCAGTTTGAGCTCGATTGAGAAGCAGAGGATATTATTGAAGAGGATCGTGCAGAACCTGTGCAAGCACGGCTTTTAATGGTAGGGCCTATGTTTTGTTTGTTGTTGTTTCATACTTTAAGATATGCTTTTATTTGTAAATGCTACTGGTTATGTTAGCTTTTAATATACAGTTTTATCCTGATTAAAGCTTTAATACAGTACGGCAACTGCACGCGCGTCCATGTTTAACGCTTCTCATAGCTATGTGAAAGCAAGTGTATAATTGTAACAGTTCATTGTTGGAGCTGAGCTGAATGAGAGAGAGAGAGATGCAGAGCAGGGGGACGCGAGGAACAGTATTAAGAACCGCTGCTTTAGAACATTGATTTTGAAACTTGTGAATCCATTAGAATCGTTAGAAGACAGAATCGCGATTCATATATGAATAGATTTTTACGTGCACCTCTAGTTTTCTCTTCCTCTTCTCTAAAGCAGCACAGCATGGCCTTGCCCCCTTTGTTGCCTTTTCCCCGAGGGTGGGGTTTATCTGGGTTTGTTACTTCACGAGCCCGGGAAGTAACTTGTTATAGTCCCTACCAGACATTTTTGTAGGCATTAAACTGCCAGAATTTTAGAAGACAATATCTCCGTTTGCATTGAACTTTCAGCTTCGTAACTTTGCAGATATTGTTTATGCTCAAACAGCAACATTACACACTAACTAACATTCAAAAAGTGAAATCGCAATGAACCACCCCTTTAATTCAGCAATGTTTCTTTTGCTGCCCTTTTGGACCCCTCATAATCAGGCTTAACTCATTTTGTGTTTCAGATTGAGCTGCAGGAACAGAGAAGCTCGGGTCGTGGCAGCAAGTCAAAGGACTCTAGGAGGAAGAGAAAGAACCAGAAAACCGAAGACGAGCCTAAATCTACAGATGCTTCTGAATGCAAGAAGACAAAATCTACAGATCCACACACAGGTACACACTGCTGTCAGGCACACATTTTATTTACTATCAAATGTCTGTGATCAGAAACAAACACACTTGCTCTTCTCTAGAGTTGGGAATTGAAAATCGATTCCAATTCCAGAATCGGATACTTAAGGTCAGGAATCGGATATTTGTTGTAAAATAAAAATTTCGATTTCACCTATCGATTCCTGTGTGCGCTTTTTTTCTTTTCTTCATCTGTGAGGACCTGACCTAGCGATCTGCCAGGACCTTGCTCGCTAATCTAAGCGCTCCAAAATTTGTTTTATTCCCCAACCTTTTACATGTGTGATCACTTGGTTTGTACGTGCAGCGTACGATCACATCAGTGTGATTTGAACATTTAAATCTGCGTTCCCACTGCCGCTGACCTAAAGAGAGCAGCTGTCTGTCATGAATGAATCGGCTTCACAGTCTTTTCAACCACACAGCATCATTATTTCTGTGTTACAAACATTCAAATCACAGAAGTACTGGGATAAAAGTTTATAGTTAAGATATAAACTCGCGATTAAAATAGAGTAAATCACCTTTTGAAAGTAATTTGACACTTCAAATGAATATTTATCGATTACATTATGGTGGTGAAAACAAACATTCAAATCACAGAAGTACTGGGATAAAAGTTTATAGTTAAGATATAAACTCGCGATTAAAATAGAGTAAATCACCTTTTGAAAGTAATTTGACACTTCAAATGAATATTTATCGATTACATTATGGTGGTGAAAAGGGGCTGTTAAAATGTATTTGTCTTTGAATTATAAGAGATTCGTTCAAGAACGCTGATTCATCCAGTAATGAAACAAGTACATCTTGAGTGAGTCATTGAATCATTCATTCATAAATTACATGTGATTTTGTTTAATGTTTTTTCTTCAGAATCATGAGAACCACAACTTCCATTGGGGGTGAAAAAAAACTAAATCCAGAATCATGCAGCTCTATTTTGTACACAAACAGCTCTTAAAGAGTCCAGTTTTTATGTAGCCTTTTGATGTTTGTTCATGGTATGAAGCTGCAACTAAATGGTTTGCAAAAAAGAGGCATCACAAATGATTGATATCATTTTTTTTAATCGCATTGGAATCGAAACTGGGAATCGAAAAGAATCAGAATCGATAAGCAGAACTGGAATTGATAAAATTCAAACGATACCCTACTCTTCTCTTGCAGATCTTGTGATGATTTCCTGAAGCTGTGGAGGGGCGGACGATGTGAACGAGAGGAGAACCACAGAGACAGAAAAACGCAGGCCTCAGGCTAATTTCCCCACATAAGCTCACATTAATTTTTTTCAACCCATCAAGTGGACGCTCCCCACCATACTAACCACTGCACTTTTTCCTGTTTTCCTTCCCCTTTGCCTCTGTTCTCACCCCTCATCCTGAACGGTGCGCAGGCTGCAGATCTCTGTTCTCTTAGGGGAGGGATAAAATGAGATTTGCCCTGCAGTTAAGCTGTCTGTCTTTACAATATAGATGTACCAAACTGTTCTTAACGCAAATGCCGTGTGCTGCATAATACGACATGTCCAGGTATTCACACACAGACACACTCGATGACAGGCAGAAGGGGCGTTTAGCGGCGTTGCTACAATGACACTCGTATTCTTTTTGTACCGAGTCTCACATTTTGTCAGGGAGATTCAACATTGTGAATAAACTAGTATAATATTTTGAAAGTGACGGAAAATCAAAGGCATTTACGTTCTGGTGCTACTTTCCTAAGATAGGTAACTGCATAGTCCTTTCTCTCTTTTCCACTTCCTCTGTCTTCATTGTCATTTCCTTTCAGTGTCTCTTTTAAGCTACCTGCTCTCTACCCCCTCTTCCTCTCCACAGAACTGTACAAAATCTCACTTTAACTCCCTTTATCTCCATCTTATTTTGTCGCTGGGGTTCTAATATTATTATTATTATATTATTATTATTATTATTGGTATTGCTATTGCAGACACGCATTGTCGTGAGTTTGTGTATAAACATTTTCATTTCAATGTTGCCTTTTTTTCTTTTCACTCTTGTTAGAAAATAAAAGTTTAGACTTGTTTTAGGAATCTGTTTCATGACTTTTAACCAGTTATTATAAACTCGTAGCTTATCTGAAGTGTTAAACAGTTTATTTTCAAGTAGTATGTCTTTGAGTTTCAGAGGTCCTCTGTTAGCAGCGAGCACGACACGAAACAGCCGTCACATAGTGAGATTTACAAAAGAATCAGCTAAAGGACAAAAGTATCACAGTAAGGTAAGCCAAAACAAAGATAACTTAAGTAGACGTCAACATTTATTCAGCACATTTGGAAAGTCTTTGTGTGTTTTATAATGTATGCAAAATTATAAAGAAATCTAATAGATGGACCAAAAGAGGCACTCAAAAGAGCAGCACAGTCATCATCAGAGGAGTGATTTCAAGTTTAAGAACATGTTTATAAACTCACATAGCTGAATAAAAACTTTTCATATCAAGAAAACCTTTGCAAGACAATCAGCTAGCGAACATAGTACTGGCCATAGCTAGAAATAATTAAATCAAAACAAAACTGGTCCCTTTCATTTAAATGTTGGATGAATGGTTTAATTAATAAAATGATGAATGTGAACCCATAATATAAACGTAACAGTAATACTGTAATAAATTAGAATAGTTAAAACTATGATTAAAATTTTATAATTGCATTTTTATGCAAACTGATCAGTTTGCATTTTTATGCAAACTGATCAGTTACAAGAATGTCGGTTACACTTTCCAGTCATATCTGGGTCATAGAGTGCAAAATGTCTGTGCAAGTTCAAGAATCCTGCCTTTCAAGAAGACCGTCCAGAAGCTTCTCACACATGTAGAGACACCGAGGAACATGGAAGAACCCTGGACAAATGTTGGGAGAAAATTTTAAAATGTATTCAAACTATTTAAAATGTTATATTCACAATATTATGAAAATCTTTGACCCCAAACTTTTGAATGTTAGTGTAGCTTATTAATTGGGTCTGAAAGATGCTCTGCTGCTCAAAAAAAAGGTATATTAATTTTGAATATGAATAATCACACAACAAAAATCTACAGAAAGTGAGCGTGAACCACGTGTGACAGTGATTGAAAGCATTTTCTTCATAGCTACTCACCTTTGAAGGGTCCTCCTTTGAAATCCAGCACAAGTTCTCCCTGACGACTCCGATATCCAAACCAATCGCCATGTTCCTCATCAGCAAACTTGAGAAGAGAACATGATGGATCTGAACTTCTTGTGATTATACTGAAAGAGCCTTACTCCAAATGAAATGTCTCTGAAACATCTCTTACATGTGTGAAGGTGTAGTCGTAGATCTGCTTGAACCGGTCCAGTAGCACAGGCTCTCTGCTGTGACTGTAAGCCATCAGGTAAGCAATCAGAGCTTCACAGTGAGGCCACCACAACTTCATATTCCACTCTAACTGTAAGACATACATTAAAACATGTCACAATTAAAACGCAAGAGCTGAACCACAAAAAAAGCTTTGGATGAAAACCAAAATATTAAAAGTCAGAAGGTGCATTTCCACTTAACTTAGGCTGAGAGGAAATAACTCTCCATACCAGCAGGGGGCAGTAATCTATTCATCATTCAAAGAGGGAACTCAAAACTAGGACGATATATAAGCCTTATACAAAGCAGCGCCTGTTTACAATTTTGACTAGAAATAATGGTGGGTCACTTTGTCCATTCTAGGCAGCCATGTCATGAAATTATTGACATATTGGAACTCATTGTTGCACACTTTCAGCACCTTAGTTTTTTTTCTTCTCGTGCCCTGGTTTACTAAAGCTGAACAGCCAATCATAGTGATTTTTCTCTGAACACACGTTCAATCAGCCAAAAAGCTACAGACAGGATCTGATTAGTGCCTATGGTGTGGAACAGACGCTCAGAAAGGCCGACTGTTGGCCTGTTCTCGCCTACGTCAAATTTGACATTGAATTATGGATATAATCTGACCTGAGTCGGACAATGACCGTCTACATCCAGGAAGTAGAAAAGGCCGCCATGTTGTTTGTCCCATCCGGTGTGGAAGGGGATCTCCATGAACTTATCCACAGCTGTCTTCTGCAGCTGCACGTCTCCTTTTTTCAGCGCGTACTGCAGCAAGAACCAGCCAGCCTCCAGAGCGTGACCTAGAGAGAGACGCCACTGATAGTAACAGATGCTGAATTTATGAGGACAGTGACCGTGAGGTTGGAGTTACTCCAAGACTCCTTATAAGATGCAGATAAACAAGCTAACAAACTGATCAGAGAATTCATGAGGAGGCTTCATTCATATTGTAATCAAGAAGTCATTGAACCTGTTGTATTTTGAAATGATCTTTTACCAGGGTTCTGCAACCGCCCTTGACAGCCAGGAAGTTCCTTTCCATTCAATGTGACATTTTCCAAAATGGCTTTTCCATCTCTCTGAGATGAAAGAATTTGGTATAATGTATCATTTGGCATTTTCTTCATCTCAGAATGTTTTTTTCATTGATACATTATAGGCATATTTTAGGCTTAGTGTCACAGCACTGAAGCTTGTTTAATGTTGGCTCACCTGTATGTGCTGCAGTATCCGTTCCACACACCATCCGCTCAGGTCTTTGTACTTTTCTGCAACATCAGTTCTACCCTCTGTCAGCTGATCTACCAGGCACAGGAGCATCATGGGAACTGCCATGCTGTTGATTGGCAGATCACCAGGAAGTTGAGGACGACCAAGATCTGACGAATCAGTCTGAACCCAGAATATCAACCGGTCCATCATGCTCTCAGCATCTGCCTGTGGAGAACACAGACAAAACAAATCCTGACCTGACATCAACCATGAGATATATGAAATAAACTAAAGATATAAAGTTATTTCAACATTTAAATCAGACGTGAGAAAACATTTAAATGCATAAGCTAAAATCACTGAAAGCTTCTCAGTTTTTAATAAAAAAAAGTATAAAGCATGACCTAACTGGCAGAGTCAATTCTGTATGCGTTATGTCATTATTATTTCAACCATTTTAAGTTCTAGGTGAGATGCTGACTAATAGTTTTACCTGCATCTCTTTGTCTTGTGTAATCCTGGACAGCTCATCCATGGCCATCACATAAAAACACTCGCTGAATATCGTCCTTTGAACCTTCACTGTTCGCCCATCTCTCGTCAGGCAGAAGGCACATTTCCCCGGGCCGCTGGAGGCCTGAACTCGAGCAAACTTTTGCAGAAATGCAGCACCTGAAAGTCAAGATGCACGTATACATGTTAACTTTTGAACAGGGTCATTTGGGGAAATTCAATTATTTTGACTTCTGAATTACTGTATATGTCAACGTGTTTCATGCATTAGATTTTTTAGGGCACTACTAAATAAAAAATAAAAAAATGCCATTTTTATGAACACTTGTTTTTGTAATTTCTGCAGATCCAGTTTCTGCATATAAATCTCTCTCTCGGCTCGCCAATGCTGCATTTATTTGGTCAGAAATACAGTCAAAACAATAATATTGTGAAATATTACAATATAAAATAACTTTTCTATTTTTAACTATAATTTATTCCTGTGATAACAAAGCTGTATTTTCAGTAGTCATTACTCAAATGGATGGATGGAAAAAGCAACTGAGAAACCGAATCCCAAACCTGATTTAGCAGCCTCAAGAATCTCGGGTCTGTGAAATCTTTCCATTGTACGATACAGCCTGCTGTACATCCAGACCTAGTGGATGTGTCAGACATCAGACACTCAATTTAACACAGCTTTTATAGAAAAAATTTGAAATAATTTAATTAAAAAATCGTCAGCTTATGATTAATATATGAATAGAAAGAACTTGAAAATAAACACTAAAATGAAAGAAAAAAAATATCTAACCTGTCTCCCTTGTAACCACACATATTTCAGCTCATCATAGACCTTCCCATCTTTTCCAAGGCAGTTAAAAAAACCACTAAAGTCAATAAAATGAAAAATATTTAACAGGGGCATTATATTTAATCCACATGTTAAATCAATTAATTGTTAAATTAACAAACACTTATAACTCAGCAAAGTATGTATTTGAATACTCTTTGAATGATGGGTGTCCCTCAGGGTTCAGTGCTGAGGGCAATTTCAATGTTTCAGCATTTATGTTTGTTAACCATTCAGGGTTACAGAATACAAATATTGTAGCATCCAGTTAGATATTTAAAGAATTAGGCCTATAATGAAATTCTGCTAAAGCCATTTATTAAAATGTGAATAATTTCACCCGTGTTCCTTGTCATGGGAATATTTTAGCCAAAAATCCACGACTCTGTCCAGTTCAGTCCGGATTCTCTCTTGATACTGTTCCAGCAGTGCTGCAGTCATTGTTCCTTAAAATAAAAGTGACGGTTTAGGGTCATACAGGATGGCTGTTTTATAGTAGGACATAATAAAGTTTGAATATGTGGGTATTGCAGTAGTGATCATGTGATGTTAAAAACTGACCCTTGATCTTTGTCAGTGAATCAGTGTTTGTCCATATGTTAACTTTATATCTCTGTCAGCTGTGTATCATACACCTAAAATGTTTGCATAATCAATAACTCAGCAATGCAAAGATGAATTCAGTTTAAGTCTTGTTAAACTCTCCTAAATAAGCATTTAAGTACGTGAAGCAGTGTGATGTTTTCGATATGCTTTTTATTCATGAAAACTGTGACAGTATCTTAACCAATCAGAAAACTAAACTAAAACATTAAAACTACAAAGCATTTTTTAAATAGCAACCACTGTCAGCCGTTCAGGTTATTTATTAAACACAAGCTTTTGCTTACTGCTTCATTAACATTATCTGCTTGAACGAACTAAAAGCTTTTAGAGGTAAAGGCAACTCTAAGTGTTTGCTGACTCTCTACAAGAAGTTAATTTGTGGAACTGGTTCTTAAATCTGTGATAACTGATGATGATATTCCCGTAAAACTCTGCATATTGCGTGCCAGTGGAACAACACAACTTTACAAGAAAAACAATAATCATGTCAAAACTTGCGTCCCTTGGCATTTCCCTGCTTGCAAAACACTTCATATTCACTTACCTGTTTTTCCAGACGAAGAAAACCCCTCCTTCTATAGCCTACTATACTTGACTGTTTTTTAAACGATCTTCTTTTTAGTGACAGTGAAAATAAAAGCGCTTATAAGTCGACTCTTCCTCCGTTTTTGCAGAGACTGTGAAAAACGGCACATCATATGACCAACATCCAGACAGCTGCTCCTGTTTATTCCGCTTTCCTGAGCTCATTCGCCGGCTGCTATCCCTGCTCATCCAATCACAGCGCAGGAGAACAGGCGAGGGCGTGTTTAGTGGGCTCAATGTTAGCGCTGCACTTGCGCAACACGCTTTAGTTTCGCAAGCACTGCTACCGTTTGATTTCTGCGCAAACAGAGCGTCTTTTCACGATGGAACCGTTTTACTGCAAATGCAGGTAGACTGACATTAAAGCAAGTTGTTTAAGTTGTATAAATAGTTCGATATGGTTTGATTTTTTACAATAGGACAAAACTTACAATACTGACATTAGAAATACCTTTAACACCTAGGCTATTACACATTAAACATTCGCCACAGTAGATCTTTACCCCGTTATTATTTTTACTACTACTAATAATAATAATCAAAAACATGGATAGGACAACCATGTAGTTGAACAAGTACCATGGTAGAATTGTGTTTTTTATTTAATGACCTTTCAGGTTTTACAATAAAACTGGCCTCCACTCTCAACAAAAAAGTTAAACAAAATGACAGAATGATTTCAGCAGATTTTGTATAGTTTTACAGTACTAGGGCCTATCAGTAATTGTAGTTATTATAATAGCTAATGGTATTTTAAGATTATCATGGGTGTGTTTTTTAACATTATTTAATTATTACAGAACACAATGAAATGTAGTGAACTGCAACAGACTGTGAAAAAGTTTAATAACAAAATAATGAATATAATGAAACTGTGTACTGTGTTTGCAAATGAAGCATGTGTTTAGTCAGATCAGCGCTGGTCAGATTCAGGAGTGGAGGTTCTTCTGTAGAGCTGTGTGAACTTTCCTCAGGTTCTGTCTCACTCGGACGAACTCCAAGAGCTGGACCTCCTCACATAGCCTCTGCTCCTCCTCCTTCTCCTTCTGAGAAGCAACAAGACAAATCACAAAACACTTAAGGCTAATACAACTGATGAAATCATAACCTTAAATTTGACCATGGTAACGAGATTCCACCAGTTACTACAGGTATTGAAACATGTGGTAAACAAAATTACATTAAAGATCGTGAAAGCACAGTTCATTCATATTAATTTATTATGATAACACAGTAAAAAAAAAATTAAAGTAGTGACTATGCTGGAAACTAGAGGTAACATGGTCAAGAATTAAGGAATATACCAAGAGCAATGTGAAAACAAAATCAATACTACACATTACACAATTGTTGTTCACAGCATTTGTGTTTGATTAGTTGTTTTCAGCACACACACACTGTGCTGTGGCTGCTGACCATCATCTCCTGATGTTTGCTCTGGCGTTCGAGCAGCACCTGCTCCAGAGGACCCCTGCTCTGCTCTCCCTCCTCTCTCTGGGTCTGCTCTGTCTTCCTCTTCTCCAGAACCATCTGAAGCTCCGGCTTACAGCACACCACCAGCCCTCTGTCCCGCCAAAAGGGCCCAAGCACAAACAACACATATAAAAGTAACATTTTACCAGTGCTATGCTAGCATTTTTATATGCTGTAATAGTTTTGAATTAGCTTTTTATTTTAGTTTTCATTTTAAAGTTTTTCATCTAATATTGATATTTTATTTTATTTAAACTTTATTTAAATTAACGAAAACATTTTTAATAGTTTGTTTTAGTTAACATCAACAACACTGCATGTAAAAGTAATAGAAGAACTCTACTTAATATCCTTAAGGAGAAAATCAAGTGCTACGCTTTTTTTGTCCAGGAATGCTTTTTTTTACTTTTTCTTTTTTTTTTGTCCAGGAACCACATTCCTATCAAACAACTATGGACCAATAACTATCCCTAAAATCAGATAGATTGATAGGAATATTGATCCTACTAGGGGGGAAAATCTTCCAAATATACAGCAAAATAACTGGTGATAATGTATCTAGGTAAAATTTACATTTGCATTTTTTGCGTTTAGCGAACACTCCTATCCAAAAATTTAAAAAATGACATTTTATTAAAATTTTTGAGGAAAAGCTAAAATAATTTTTCTTGTGTTTTTGTATTATGACATCATTTGGTATGGAGCCCCTCTTGCAAATCTTTTGCGTTCCCCTCACAAAAACATTAAAATAATTTTTCCTCCCACTTTGTATTATTTCCATCACAAAAGTTTTAAGAGGGAATGTTTCTCAGGGGAATGTAAAAGTTTTGTATCAAAATGCAAACGTTTTGCAATGAAATGTGACGTTTTTTAGGGAAACACAAAACTTTTGCATTTTGGGAATGTGAAGTTTTTAGGGTGAATGCAAAAGTTTTGCGTCGGAATGCAAACATTTTGCGAAGGACCATAAGGTTTCTAAGGAAAACTAAATTTCTGCATCAAATGCTTGGGAATGTGAAGATTAGGGTGAATGCAAAAGACTGCAACAGAATGCAAAAGTTTTGCGAGGGAACATAATGTTTAATCTGGCAACGCAAAGTTTTGTGAGGGAACAAATTAAGTATTTTCTACAGGGGAATAAATTACATTTCAATGCTTTTGTATTCCCCTAAGAAACTTTCTGCTTGCCCACAAAAGCATGAAATATACTTTTTCTTTCAACCTAGTATTATTTCCAACACAATGTTTACAGTGAAATGTAAAAGTTTTATATAAAAAAACATCCTTCTTATCTTTTTTTAACCCATCACCAGTGAACTAAGGGGCTTCATAGATATCATGAGATTTAACTGTAATTTTTGAGCCCATATTTCTCTGCCAAACTGACCGAACTATTGTTTTTCAGTAGTGTCAGCAGGCCTATCATTACAATGTCTGCCACAGTGTGGCCTGATAATACCAGAGGGTGTACTATTGCACACACATGACTGCCTGACACAAAAGACCAGCGAGAGAGAGAGAACGAGGCATCATTAATATTTCAACAACCCACTTAAAAAAGCTCAGCGATTTATTAAAGTCTCCATGACAGTATCTGATTTGGAGCATTTTATGGTGATCTTACTTTTTGTGGGCCAGTAACAGCTCCTTGTGAAGCTCCTGATGGCTCCTCGAGGCTTTCACCGGGTTGTTCAGGTTCCAGGGGCCCTCTGCAATATCACATTTATCTGCATTTTCATAGACACAAACGTTATTTCTGCAAAATTCTACAAGACACACTTCCCATGTCACTGTCTGTGAAAAACGCCAGGACAACGCACCTCGATTATGGCCAGGATGATGCAAAGAACTACAATCAAATGTGTCTGTGGGCGTCTTTGCTCTGGACTGTGCTGGTCTGGAGTTGGAGACGTGGTTGTGTCCTGCGACGCTGTTGGATAAGGCATTTTTGAGCTCTTGTTCGGACGGTCTAGTCGGGAGTGTTTGTGAAGCGGCCGATCTCATTGCACACACAGGTATCAAGAAGAGCCCTCAGCCAAAGCTCCTGCTGCATGCTGGGAAACTGTGCGTTTGGGATCGTCAATGAAGGCAAAGAGAGTGACAAGAGGGGTGAGTTTCACCTAAGTGGGATGTATAATTTATCAGCTGGTCAAATGCCTGCCCACTCAAATGATTTATTTGTCATTTCAAGCAAAATTAGAACAGATTGCTGACTGACAGATAAATGCATGCATTATATTTTCATGCAAGTGGCTAAGATGTATTATAAATTTGACTAAAAATACATTTATATACTGCAAACATCTATGTATAGGAATAGACACACAACAGCATTATATTTAAAAGCATTAAAATAATCATAATCTCAGTTTTGACAGAAAAGCATCAGAACAATTGAAACACGCAAATGCAATGAATAATTCACTCAGATACTGATTCCAGTCTAGGCATGTTGTAAACCTCATCATCCAGGTGTAATGATACTATTGTGGAAATCACACTTATGTTGAAACACTGTGGCTTCAAATGCACTATAGCGGATAAGCTGTATTAAAAATATCCAAAGCGCAGCTCTGAACTCACCGAAAGTGCGTCAACGCTCCATGAGCGAGGTCCCATCTGAGCAGCAGTGAGTACAAGCTATCTATTTACCACACAACAACACAGGGGACACCTGAGAAAGCTGCCACTGTATCTCGCTGTCCGTCAATGTGAGGCGCACTTCACTTGAACGCCGCTTGGGGGCAGTGAGTGAACGACAAATCCAAATAACTCACAATCTGTCACCGAGTGCGCAAAAAGACGCACGCACAATTTCTTCTTTATTACAAATATGTTGCACATAAACAATGTGAATAGTTGGCTATTTTTAAAAACTACATTTTAAGTCGTGTACACTCATGAGATGAGGACTCCAGTTATATCAGTAGCCTAATAAAAGCGGTTTTATTTTGAATGGAGTGGGTCGCCTCATGGAGGCAGGTTTAGATCACATGACCAGCCAAAAACGCGTTTTCGGACGCTTTCCGATTATAGAATAAAATGTGACCCTGGAGCACAAAACCAGTCTTAATCGCTGGGGTATATTTTTAGCAAAAAAAAAAAAACATTGTATGGGTGAAAATTATCGATTTTTCTTTATCATTAGGATATCAAGTAAAGATCATGTTCCATGAAGATATTTTGTAAATGTCCTACCGTAAATATATCAAAACTTAATTTTTGATTAGTAATATGCATTGCTAAGAACTTCATTTGGACAACTTTAAAGGCGATTTTCTCTATTTAGATTTATTAGGTTTTGTGGTCCAGTGTCACAAAAAAGCATGGCTGCAAATGGAGCGTTTAACATGACTGAATATCAAAGGGTGTATTAAAATACTAATACTATTTTTAGTATGTTTGTATTCTTCACTATTTCATGAGAAAATTAATACATTATTACATTAATACATTTCTTCAGACCCTTTCGTTACATTTGCGTTGAGGGAGAACAGTCACAGAAGCGCGGGCTCTTGTTAGCTGTGTAACAAGAGAGTCGTCACCCTGAGCTCAGGGATCTTTTTACTTCAGGATGTAATGACAAAAATTGACCCCTCTGACTAAAGCTGGGCAAACGCCAAACTAGAGGGCACAAAACCCTCAGACCTGAAATATGACTCTGGGAACTCCAAAGTGGAGCACTTGATGTGTGATGAATGGAGAGCACTGAAATTAAACAGGGCGACTGACCAATATGTCAAAACTAACAAGAGTAACAGTAGCTCTCAAAATCTAGTTGAATGTGTTCAATTATCTAAAAATGGAAAACCTACAAATACAACTGCATTACTTTTAAATGCTAGATTAGATATAAGCACATAAACATACAGTATGGGTAGTTGACAATGGTAGAAAATGGGATAATTTAGGTTAATATTTAAAAATATTCAACATTCAATCACCTTTTTACCATCAACTTGCTTCAGGGTTATTATTATCTTAAACTATAAATTTTCATGACTTATATGAAATAAAATAAACATCAACTGAAATGAAATATTAAAAAAACAAAAAAAAACTTTATATCAGATAGTTCCAAAGGCAACATTTCTCATTTTCATTTAGTTTACTAAAATAACTATACCACTAAAACATAAAAACTAACAAAATTGCTACAATTTTAAAATGAAAACAAAATATAACTGCTTGACATTTCAAGTCATCCTCAATAAGGCAAACATAATACAACAAATAGACAAACATTGAAATCTTTATTTTTTTTCACTACATATTCACAAACAAGATCTGATATTGCATGGAAATTACCATTCTGTAGGGCTGAACAATAGAATATAAAAGAAAATCAGGTTAAAAAAATTAACAGAACAATAAAATAAAAAAAATACAATAGGAAGCTTTTTTCAATATGGAAATATCATGAAAGACGGAGATGAAAGTGTTGACAGGCAGGTCGACACAACATCTTACAAATACACACACGGTTCTGACAAGAACAGTAAAATATAATTTTTAACAAAACAAGCCTATTGCCGGGAATGTAACATTATCTGTACATACGTGCATAAACAAAAGTCCATAATTAGTCTTAAAACAACCTAAACCCTTAACATCAATTCAATAAACAAAATATTAAACCTATTATCTACAAATTTTCACACAAAACATCAAAGTATTAAGGCACTATTTTAAATCCCATTACATTTTTTCCCCAGTCAACGTGTTCCCTTTGATATGAACACAACCATTACAAGTTTACCACTGTCCTATTTAAAAATAAAGCACATTTGTCTAACAGTGCTGTTGGTTAACTGTGTTGTAGGCAGAATAAACTGGCAGTTTGGTAATTGTATTTATTTATTTATTTAGCATGAGCTAATTAGCAGCAAAAGTCTTTGTACCTATGCATAGTTGATCGTTCCGTTTACTGGTTGTATGTGTTCGTTTGTTTTGTACTTCACTGTAGCGGTCTTTAAAGGCCAGGGCAAGTTATATTGTAGAACTGCACAACTGGTCAGTTATACCAGAGGAACGTCCTCCATGATAGCTAAAAAAAATCAGTTTTTAAAGGCTAAAACCAAAACAAGGTGTGTTTATCTATGGCTTGTATAAGAAAAGGTCAGTCACAGCCAGTTAGACTAAACAATACTGATCTCCAAGTGTTTTTGGTTTGGTACGTGTGTTCATGAATAAGGAAAAATCTGATGGCATGAAATGACTGTGTTCAGCTTTCAGTATCTTGAAGCTGAACGACTTGATCCAGACAAATGGAAGACAACCATATGAAAAAACAGGCGAGAGACAGGGTGGAAGGAGAGGCACGAGAGACATGACGAGAGAGAGATCCAATGAGGTGAGGACAGGTCTGCAGGGTAAGGGTGTTCATGAACTGGGCATGAACATGGTCCATGTGTACTGGAGCACAGAGGGAGACACAAGGAGGATTTCATCTCTGCAAAGACAGTGAGACAGTAAGTCAAATGTGTTCATTCATACAAATGCCAAATGCTGAGCTGATATTAGAGATGGGAGAAAATAAGATAAGATACAATGACAACAGACTGATTTAAACGATGAAGAAAACTGTCATGGAGAAATAGTATGGAGGAAAGCTTAAAAGAACGCCATGGGTTCGATACGAGCTCAATTACACATCAAAGATTATAAAAAGTCCGATCTTGCATCATAAACATCCATTTCAAGTAAATCTCCACCAGCATGTTTCTTCACATTTTTTTTTGCATTATGTAAAAGTACCATATCATTTATCAGTGATATTGAAGATTTTTTTTTAGTTGAACCATATTGGTTATTGCATATTTCATTTTGACCATTTCCACAATTCTTACCTTGGCCATCTAACGCTCATTTAAAGACAAATCTTTAATAACACTAGTAATTTAATAACTCTGTCATTTTTACCAAATCTCAAAATGAATATCCATTTTCCTGCTTCACATCATAACGGTGTGGTGCAACATGCAGACTGATTTTTAGTTTTAATGTTTTATTTCTTATCTTTTTAAGACAAAATCTTAGTTTTGACAATCATCATTTATCAGCCATAAATTAAACCCTGACCATTTTTATATCCAATCTATTAGCCAATCAAATCAGAATATCATGTGATCATGTGACACTGAAGACTGGAGTAACGATGCTGAAAATTCAGCGTTGCCATCAAAGTAATATATTACATTTTAACATTAAAAAAAGAACAAAACTGTTTTTAAATTGTAAAAATATTTCATAATATTACCGTCTTTGCTGTATTTTTGATCAAAGAAGTATATAGCATGGTAAGACTTCTTAACATTTTTTTTTTTTTTTTTCCCCAAATCTTACCGAACCTAAACTTTTGATGTTGACGTTGAACGGTGTATGTTAAAACCAGCAAATGGTAACATGATTAAAAAAAAACTGATGCAAAGAATCTAAACACATGAGAAAGAATTTGTGTTTTTATAGCGCTTCAATGAAATGCTCAACCAAGTGAGCAGAAACATCTAATTCTGAACCTCACAATGCACTTTTTTTTATTGCTTCATCAGAGTTGGTGGTAAAATTGTTTTACTTATGTGATGGTCAACAACTGAGCAGTTAGGTGGCTCTGAACTTTGTCTGGCGTGTGTAAGTGTGTGTTGACCTTTTCGCTGCATCAACACTTCTTTGCTGTTTTTGGAGTTGACCTCGTTTCCCCTTAATCTCACGACTAGGATTAGACACAATTTCCTCAACAAAATCCTGACACGAGTCTGAATGGCTCACTAACCTAGAGGATGCTTTTGTCCTACAGGACGATTTCTGGTGTTTATCTGATGGACTGTGTGGAGTGGACTGATCGCTAGAAGATGTTACACTCGATGTTGCCCTAGGGAAAATTTTAGATTGCGTCGTAGACACTGTATTTGAACATGCAAAACGACTAAAAGAAGTTCCCTCATCAGATCGAGATTTAGAGATGTTAGACTGCTTTTTGAGAAACGCACGTTCTGCATTAGACTTCTTGGAAGGTTTTAAATCATTCTCCTGCATTGTAACTTTACGTCTTTTCTCTGATCCATCAGTTCTACCTAATTGTGTATCAAGGGTTTCGACAGAACGTGAACCGCCTTTGCTCACTGGTGCAGATGCGCGACGTGTTTTAATAAACGTGTTACTGCGCAGCGGCGCTGACACTTTCAGGCTATTTCCCTGTGATTCGTTAACTTTGGGTTGTCGTGACTGGATAGCAAACGGTCCCAACCCTCCACTAGAGTCATCTAACGAGCGAGACGAACCTGACCCGTAACTACGAACGAAAGTAGTGTCGCGCACAAGACCGACAGATGCTAGACTCCGCGTGGACGTAGAGGACTCGGGTTCATTTGAGGCAGAAAAAGACGAGCATGAGGAAGAAGAGGAGGGCGCTCTTACGGGGCTGCAGTGAAGGCTGCGTGAGAGCGCCCTCATGTGGCTGCTCGTGTTCTGCAGGCCGGCAGGCACTAGCAGCGGACTGGAGCGTGGACTGCTTCTCATGCGGCTCCGCGGGGCTCGGCCTGATTTGGACAGATGCTTGGTCCGGGAGTGGTGCGGGCTGCCACCGTTACTGAGAGGGGACAGAGGGACCTCCAGGTCCTCCAGCCGCTGGGTCAGTGCCAGCTTCTGCTGAATGGCCATGCGGAGGAGAGAGTTGAGCGTCTTTTTCTCATCCTCAGCGGCGGCGAGCTGTCTCTGCATCTCATCTAACTGAGTTACATACTGGTCACATCTGTAAAGATGATAAGGATACAGGAAACAGGAACGGAGATACATATAAAATGAAATAACGAAAGAATAAAAGGGATTACTTTTTGCATAAACATCCCTTAAAAAAACACTTTAGTTTTTTATTAGAAACTGATGCAAGAATGTGTAGAATAGTCTTTGTTGTCCTCATGAGAGCGCTACACAACAGACTGAGAGCCTTTGATGTTCAAACAATAAAATGCTTCACTTCTGAATGTTTGAGTAAAAACACATAAGCCAATACAGTTGACATTGATAACTAGTATTACTTGCAAAGGAAATCATCATTATTACTTTTGCTTATACTTTGGGTTAGTGATTAATAAGAAACTTTGGCCTGTAACTTGTTAGGCAGTGTTTGTGATACAGACATGATAGACCAACTGTATTTTATCTTTAAAATACAGTTTTTGTCTTTTCTTTTTAGTCTGGTGGTGGGAAAAAGGAAAAAAATAAAAATAAAAAAAACTTACTAAACAATCCCTTTCACATCAAAATGATCAAAACACTACACACATAATATACTGTAGCAGTGAGCTCCATTGACTTTGACCAGCAACCAACTACCAATTAACTAGTGGTCTTTTTAAAACGGCTGATATATACACAATCCCATTTAAACAGGGTTCGCACAGAAACTGCTAATTGAAATTCCAGGACTTAAGGACTTTAAGCACTACTTTTTTTGGTTTTCAAGGACTAAAATCAGAGATCACAATATCGTTATCTTTCAAATACTAATAAATAAACGAATAAAACAAAATGAAACAAATAATGTGCAATGACTCTGGCAACTTTAACATTTGAAAGGATACTATGGCAAAGTTATCAATTTCCTTATTCAAAGTGATTTTTTTTTCATGAATACATGATTAACCTGAAGAGTAAAAGCTTCATCATACACTTGGAAAATTATGAGCTATATCATGTTCATGGACACTAGGGGTGTGACAATACACTTAGCTCACGAGATGAGACAAAATACAAATACTTGGTTCACTAGAACGAGACGATATTTTAAAACCATTTTTAAGAAATTTTTAAATGACAAAATATTTGTCTTTTAATCACAAAAAAACTAAACGCTGAACTCCCAAAAACAATGTAGTTGTATTTTGAAATATTTTAACTAATCTAGAGCCCTAACTAACTATTATTTTGGTAGTCAAGTAATCTACTGATTAGTTTGACAATTGAGTAATCTGATATTTTTTAGTAATAAAAAAAGACCTAAGTGAAAAACAGCCCTTAGTATGACTACATTTATATACAGTATATTAAACTAACAATGAGACAATAATAATTTGTTCGAATAAAGTAGCAAAGTCAAGTAATCACATGGTTTTATTGAACAACACTTAAAATACATAAAGTAATATGCCTACATAATATGAACATAACCAACTTAAGTACATTATGTATTATAACAAATACCGCTTTTCACCTAAAGGAGTAATATCGCGAGATCTCGTGCGCTCCCAAAAGCCGGGTGAAATGACTATTTAACACGCGCTGCATTGTTCCTTTTCCGAAAAAAGATTGTTTTTATCGAAAACAAAAATCAGGGTTTCTGCAGGATTTTAAGCTCAAATTTAAGATCTTTTTAAGACCTGCACAGATAAAATTAATACCATATGAGCGGGGTAGGGCAATGTCTATAGTACCATATTAAACTGTAAAATTACTGTAAAGCATAATTTACAGTTCAGATACAAGTTTTCACAAAAACACATAGTTTTATAAAATGATGAACTTTACATTTCAGCCTTTAAGCCATTTTTAAGAAAACAAATGAGCCAAAAGTATTAATTATTATATTAATTTAAACAATTATTATCAATAAATTACTATATCAATTAAATAACAAATTAGGGGTGTGCGATATCTTGATCATTTTCGGGAATTTTATCGATAACGGTAATTAGACAATATTTTGCTGAATGTGTTATTGTGCTGATATCTTATCTCTAATTGTGCTGACAACTGACTTCTGAATTTTTTGATATTCTTCATATTCTGTGTGGTCAGTTCACAGCAGTGATAGAAATTAATTATTTCCAATAAGTTTTATGGCCATTTTTATCTTTAAGCCATTTTTTGAGTCAAATTCTTGCATTTGGGCTGTTACCAAGCAAATGAAATCAGTATCAACAAAATTGATCTTTGCAATGCAGAGGAAACACAGAAGCTGCATTAGAAGTGTCATTTAGATGCATTTACACACTGTTTAATGCAGCACTGAGGGACATGGAGGATTTGAGACTTTAGTTTTTGCAACTTTACAGATCTTCTTTATGCACCAAGAGCTTGTAACACTCCAAAGAGAAAGGAAAATTTGAAATCGCATCATATGACCCCTTTAACCTGCAGATACAAATGCATACATTTTTTTTGATATTTTAAACAAAACATTAAAAACTGATGTTTGAACTTATTTAAAAAATGAAACGGTACCTTAAATGTGAAATTAAAACCGCCAGTAGGTGGCAGCAAGTCACTGTTAAGTGAGTCATTGCGATTGAACCGAATCATTTAAACGGTTAATTCATTCAGGAACAAAACAGCGTCATGTTGCTCAGTGTAAATATATTACTGTGGTGCAGAATGATATGCATAATGCAACTACAGTTATTACAACTTTTGTTTAAAGGAATAATCACACAATACGCTAGTTTAACTCTCATTAGATTAAAAGATAAATTAAACCGATTTATGCCTTCATTTGCACTGTACTGTAAATTAAAACTAACTGAAATTTCTAGTGTCTTAATGAGGAATTATGAGAGGTTATGCTATTACACATACATTTCTAACATGTAAATTATTGAAGCCAAATACTTACATTTCCCCAAGCTGTGTAGCTGTAGTACAGTATTCATAGGCTTAATCATTATACAGTGGCCCCATTTTAACTCTCTCTTTATATTACCCTTATTGTAGATGGATGCACAGAGGAAGACAAGAGTAAAAAGTGCAGTGTGGGAGTACTACACTCAACCAACACCAGGAAAGGCAGTTTTTGTCAGAGTCCGTGGTATTCTTAATTTTGACATTAATTGAACGTGCAGCGCTCATGTTTATTTCATGAAATCATAGCCTTTTGAAGTTTAATCGTCACATTCAGCCATATCGCAATTCTGGTCTTTCCGTCCCCAAATTTAAGACCTCTTGATATCATAATTAAGACTTTCTTGTACAATTTAAGAGTTTTTAAGGCCTTAAATTTGATACAACTAAATTTAAGACTTTTTAAGACCCGCGGAAACCCTGAAAAATTAACACTAACTTCATATATACTGCCTTTTAAACATTCAAGTACTTTTCAAGTACCTTTTCATAAATATGGCTGTTTTCAAGGTTTTTTTTCAGGACTTACATTTCAAAAAGTCAAATTCAAGTACCGTATTGGCCCGAATATAAGACAACCCTGATTATAAGACGACCCCCCTTTTTCCAGATGTACCTTTTGGAAAAAGGCTTTTTAAAAACCAAATCTTGTTTTTTCTCAGTAAAAGTAGCTGTAGTACAGTATTCATAGGCTTAATCATTATACAGTGGCCCCATTTTAACTCTCTCTTTATATTACCCTTATTGTAGATGGATGCACAGAGGAAGACAAGAGTAAAAAGTGCAGTGTGGGAGTACTACACTCAACCAACACCAGGAAAGGCAGTTTTTGTCAGAGTCCGTGGTATTCTTAATTTTGACATTAATTGAACGTGCAGCGCTCATGTTTATTTCATGAAATCATAGCCTTTTGAAGTTTAATCGTCACATTCAGCCATATCGCAATTCTGGTCTTTCCGTCCCCAAATTTAAGACCTCTTGATATCATAATTAAGACTTTCTTGTACAATTTAAGAGTTTTTAAGGCCTTAAATTTGATACAACTAAATTTAAGACTTTTTAAGACCCGCGGAAACCCTGCAGTAGTTTCATTGCATTGGGCTCCAACTGGTGTGGGAATGAAATCAAATTCACCTATTTTCTGGCTCCCCAGGGCAACCAGATACTGATCCCCCAGAGGAGAGGGCAGGTCAGAGTTGGTGATGACCACTTTGTCCGGACCCATCGAATGCAGCAGGTTCATCACCTGAAATAAACCCAGCAGTTTCAGTTTCTGTCCAAATTAGACTAGAGAAGCAGAACTGCTGCAACAAAAAAAAAATGTAGCTGATAAAAACTTACTTCAACTGCATCTTTTTCTGAACTTATGTTTCTACCAGTGAGGAGCCTGTGAGAAAGAAAATGAAATTATAGATATTTACATGTGTTGGGTGTGTCATAACGGCGATGACTTATCGGTGAACCTCAAGCATAACGACTATACGTCCTAAGCATGTGCACAGATCTCTGACACAACCACATAT
>NW_015635536.1:292387-293351 GCF_001515625.1 Sinocyclocheilus rhinocerous
TCGCGATCTTTACAACACGCATCACATTACGTATTTCATGGCACACTCGTTTTATGCGTATTTGGCGCCACCTATTGTTGTGGGTGTATTATTGACATGTCAAAGTCTAGACCCTGAATATAAGACGACCGCGTTTTTTCAGATGTATTTCCAAGAAAAAACATTGTCTTATATTCGGGACAATACGGTACTTCAAGCACTTTAAGCACCTTGTACGAACCTTGATTAAAAGTTTGTGGTCAGTTTAAGCAATTAGCAAGGATGCATTAAATTGATGAAAATTACAGTAAAGACAGTAAAGTTGTATAATGTTACAAAATATTTCTAATTCAAATAAATGCTAAATAAACGTTCTATTCATCAAAGAATCCAGACAAAAAAAATGTACTACCATTTCCACAAAATATGTGTATTATGTACAACTGTTTTAACATTCATAATAATAAGAAATGTTTCTTGAGCAACGAATCTGCATATTAGAAAGATTTCTGAAGGATCATGTGACACTGAAGACTGGAGTAATAATGCCAAAAATCCAGCTTTGATCACAGGAATAAATTACATTTTAAAATATTTTAAACAGTTTTTTAAAATTTTTATATTTCACAATATTACTGTTTTCACTATTTCCAATTCTTACTGAATTCTTACTGACCCCAAACTTTTCACAGATCATGCATGTTATCACTTTATTTAAAGACAATAAATAACATGCACATCAAAACTGCTGCTATAAACTTTATTTTAAATCATATTTACTGAAATCATTAAAGAATTGTGAAATTAATCAACTGATGAAAAGTGTTTCAACAAGTTATGTGGTTGGTTGTAGTGGTGGATATTTGGCATTTTTTAAATATCGGCATTGGCCGATAAGTTTTCCTGTTTGGCCGATGCGTTCTAGGCGGGACTTTTATTTTGACGGCACTGAGAACGGCAGCGCCTGAGCCCACAGTGCTTACCT
>NW_015635536.1:295925-316760 GCF_001515625.1 Sinocyclocheilus rhinocerous
AATTAAAATGTATACAAAAAGTATTATAACGATTGCTTTTATATTATTAGTAATAGAAAGGCAAACATTATAATACTTTCTTGTTTGCCGTCAGCATTCAGCAAATATGCATTTATATCATTTAAACAAATCTTGGAATGTCTAATGAACATCTAATTTCAAAAACCTTGCAAACTTAGTCGTATCCAGTTGTGAGATCTTGTGAAGTGTGCATTTGTATCCTGCATGATCGCGTGTTCTCTGCGTGACGGTCGATCTGTGCGAATGTAATGCGGACAGGAGGAGAGTTCAGCTTCACTGGAGATGCGTGATCAACAAACTTTAAACTCGTGATTTTAAATTATGCTGTGCTTTATGCATTTGCCCACTGATCAGCCACCCTGCTTTCCAAGATATCGGCATCGGCTGTCAAAAAACCAATATCGGTCGACCACTAGTTGGTTGAAATCTTAAAAATCTGCATTTATCTCAGGTTTAATTATTCTAGATGAAATGTTTCATACCATATGAGTTTGTATAAATGTTCTAAGGAGGTCTAGATTTTTCCTTTTACAGAAAACTTTATCCTCACTTCCACTGCTCTCTGTTCCCTTGACACTTGATCTATGACTTGAGCTCTGAGTGAGCTGCTCTCGTCTGCACACGGGATCAGAGAGCTCGTGAGAGACCGGGCCTTGAGATTATAATCTTATTAGCTTGCTCTTAAAACAGGGTCATGACTGTCTAATCTCTATGACTCTCTATTCAAACTTTCTACAAAAGTAAACAAACAATGCCTGCATCTCTTTCACCACAGTGAGGGTTGAACTGTGAATAAAAAGTCTATAAATCTTTACATCAGGTCAGCTGATGATTTATGTATTATCAGACAGCCCAAGATGACCCGTCAGCAAAAATTATAACTAAAATTGATCGGTTGTTCCTCAATTGACAAGGGAAAGCTGGAACTGAGAGAACCAACTTCTCCCATGAACTTATTTGCACTCTGTCCATAAATCAAACCAGTTTACAAACAACTAGTTTAACCTTAAAATCCCAAACATCCCTCACTGGAAATGAGTTATGTGCTGTACGGACAATGACCTGAGAAGCTCTCATGGCCCGCGAGCACACAAAGCACTTGACGCATGTGTAATCCCATCATACCTGCTTGCGAACATGACGCGAAGGGAGGAGAAGGTGGCTGCATCCTCCTTCAGGGCCTTCAGTTCATTTCTCAGCTTCATCATAGTCTCTGTCACCATACACTTCTCAGTCTCGTACTTTGTCTTCAGGTTGGTTAAAGCCAACTCGGCTGTCTGAGGAAAAAAAAAAATAGTAAAGCAGTCATATGATCTGATTAACATTTAAGGAAACCATGTGCTCGAGTTAGGAACATTCTCCAAACAGCAGTGTAAAATATGGTACATTTCACACAACTATTCAAACAATTTTGGCCTAGACATCTTATTTTGGCCATTTAAAGAGTATCAGCAATGGTTATTAATGATTCTCACTTGATTAAACAAAAATGTTGGTCACTTTTGTATCTGCTCTGAAACCTACTGACATCCTTGTCAATGACAATGTACATTTCCTGTTAAAATATTTAAACTGGCTACTATATTGATAAGAAATAAAACTGAAAAGCAGGGCTGAAATGTAAAAATTCATTTGAATTTTACTAGACCTTTAAGTAGGCTACATTTTTATTATTTAGTATGCATTCAATGCGTTACATATTATAGGCTGTGATCTGTCCACCATTGATGACATTTATGTCTCACGTTTGCAGAGAAAAGGCTTAATTCTTAGAGATCCCACACATCCGGCCAGACATTTTTTTTATTCCTTTACCCTCAGGAAGATGACTTAGAGGAATTAAAATTAAGTCTGCATGCTTTTTGAACAGTGCCTATTGTAGGATGCTCCATGTTTTAAACTCTTCTGGCACTTATGCATCTGTATTTCATTCTTTATAATGGTTGGAATAATTTATGTATGTACGAATGTGATTGTTTTTTGTTTTTGTCTTAGTTGTGTTTGAGCTCACCAAGGAATTCCAGACAACTACATTGTTTGGCAATAAATAAATAAATATCTAACATCTGTACCTGTTTATTGGCCTTTAGGACAGTTCTGAGCGTGGCTATCTGCTCTCTCTTGGTGCTCAGGAGGGACTTCAGTTTTAGCACCTCCTCAATCAGTGCCTCTGTGTCACGGTCTGATTCAGTGCTCCCTCCTGCTGCTGGAGAGGACAACAGGTTACGCTGCCTGCACAGGTCCACCACCACCTGGAAACGTTTCAAAAAGAAGTAAAAATGTACTTATATAGCACATGGTGACTAAAGAGCTAGACAAAGTGAATTACAACACAATATAAAATGCATGACATACATATTACAATATTTATGATCATAGTATAAAAACTGAAAATTAAGTCAAAAATGCCAATAAAGAAAACAGATTTAGATACTGATATTGCCATGATTTCAACATTATTTTGTTTTCTTGAGCTGACAAAGCAAAAGTGCAGCTATAATCTGAATGTTGTTGTTAAAACAGATTCAGGCAGGCATCCTAAGGCAGCCTGGTCTAATCGGTTCATAGTTCATGCTTTACCTCTCCAAAAAAAAGCTGCCTAAAGGCTTAAATGAAATGTTCCAATGTTCCAGTCATAACTTTATTCAGCTATCCTTATTTAAAGAGCATCTTAGGATACATTACAATATAGAATTGTTGTGTGTACACTTTCTTATATTACCATATTATATTACCTTTCAATTTTAACTACAGGGCCCTATGATTTCCACATTGCAGAAAACACGGACCGAATCGTGGAATCCAGCCATAAAAATGGAATTTACTGTATCGTGTTGAATGTCAAAGAATTTGCAGAATTTTGGATGAATAAATCAAAAGTAGGTCAGTACACTTAAATCAAAATGTATATGGACTAGTGTCTGTGAATATTAAGCCGCAAAATACTACGATATTTAAATATGAATCCTGCATGTTCTGTGTGACTGAATGAATGGCACAGACGAATGGTTTCATTTACTACACATAATGAAGCGCGCATGATGCTTGCGGTGATTTCAGCCTCTGCCGAGTACATGAACATGAACATAATTTCTAAAACTGCTCTGAGAGTCACTTCGTGAGCGTTTCTTTGAGAAAATCTATCATATCATATCATATAAACAGAGAAACTTAAACAACCCATCAAAATAAAAGTTCGGTTTAACTTGAAGAAACTGTGACAAATATATTACTTAGCCTAATGTAATGATAGTACTATAATAAAATTATTATTAAAACATTATTTTAAGGAATATTTACCAGAATTTAATGACCAGAAAAATGTAAATACACAATACAGTATTTCTGGAAAAAATAAATAAAAGTTTGATGAAACCATTAAAATGGAATCCAGATAATTAATGGAAAACACAGAATTTGGTAAAATAAAACTAAATTTCAGAAAAAAATAAAACGCATTTCATAAGGCCTTAAAAATTAAATTTTTGTTAAACTTTTGCAGTTACATTGTGTAAGTTTCATGATTTCAATTAATTAGGCATGCATTTTGATAGATAAAATGTAATGTAACCATTTGGAGTCTAGAAAAAATAAAATGGAAAAAATGGAATCCATAAAAATTAAAAGTGGAGAAAAAAAACGGAATTAGGAAATAAAAAAACTGACTTTGTGAAAAAATAAAATGCATTTCATAGGGCCCTATATAACTACAATAAAGAGCTGAAACCAGGTTGGAAATTAGGCACTTGGGCAGAAATGCCATCAAGACGAACCAAAATGCCCCCTAAATTCAACATAAGGGAGCAATTAAAACAAAAGCTAAGGCTGTTGCGATTAAAGTGAAATGGGAAAACAAATGAAAAGTGAATAAGAAATTACATAAGACATACCTGCAAATGTTTAATCTGGCATCGTATGACAGCTACCAGATTGCGCACATTGGTTGGGTCCCTGAAGTCTAGTGTAGGAGACCCTGGACAACTTCCGCAGCTAGATGATGTGTCTCCGCTTCCTCCACTGCCCAGGTCCAACACTTCACCCGACCGCCTGTGCCTGCGGAGGGATCTGCGATAGTGGTGCGGCTGCGAATGGTTGTGCGTTCTCCCCGCTTGTGCTCCTTCACGATAGTAATCCAGTGTAACGCGACTGGGCGTGAGGTTGTTACAAACACACACATGATGGTAAAGGTTGGCCAGCTCCTCAGAGAAGGCCAGAAGCTCCTCCTGCGCAGCACTGAGGTGGCCTTCAGAGTCAGTGGCAACCTGTCGTGTGGCACCAATTTCCCGTTCTAACTGTCCAATTCGCTCCTGATCCTGTCGGCTAGCAGCGATACACTGTCGTATTTTATCAGCGAGTTCCTGTGCCTCACCCCTCCAGCGTTCTTTCTCCTGCTTGTAGCGCTCCTCCAGGGCTTTGGAGCGTTCGCCAGCCTCTTTCAGCTCCTCATGCAGACGCACAAGCTCCTCATTTGCCACTTGCATGCGGCACTCTAGCACCTCTGTGCTTTTGGCATCCACTTCATAGTAGCTGATGCCATTTTCGGCTTCTTGGTTCTGAAGAGGCCTGGGAGACGGGCTCATTCCATTCTCTCGTTCAGCAGGCCTTTTCGAGGCAGTACTCTGAAGGGTCTCCAAACGTTGGCTCAGCTGTTCCATCTTCACCTGTTGCTCACTGAGAGCATCTTTAGACTGGGATAACTGCTGCTGGAGGTCATGCACTGTGCTGCTCAGTGTGGCTTTCTCTCTCTCCACCTGGATATAGGTACACAAACAATATGGGCTCTCAAAAACAAGTATCATGAAGATTTATTCCGATTGACTAATTCAATCCAAGCGTTTTGGATAAACAACAACACTCAAGAGAAACTTACTAATGACACTAGAACTAAGTCTTCTAAGGAAGGACCACTTTAGAATGATTTATGCCAATTAAAGGGCTTTAAATTTCGTTTACATTTTTTTGGGGGTTTTAGTAAAAGTGTCATAAATTATGAAAATCAAAGCACTTTTAGTAACCCAGTATCTTTTCCCACTCCCATTCCCTCTCTCCTAACTTTCGAATACAACACGGGCAGAAAGTCAAAAACGTAACTTAAAAATAATCATTATAATCAATCAATATAATCATTGATTATACATTTTAATAATAAAAAAAGAAAACTGGACTATCTGGGTGGGTGAAAAACACTTGTTTCTTAGTAACTGACTTGATGGTACAGTACATCTGAGCAGGAAGTGGTATGAAACAGGAAGTAGTATTCATCTGTCAGATGATGGTTTCATGCATGAAACTGCGGAGTTAAAAATGAGAAACCCCACATGACCATTTTACAGGCATTTACATCACAGGGTTTGAATCTTTTAATCTTTGGTCTGAGATTAGATCTGAAGAGATTGACATCAGCCAATATGAACCTCACTTGCTCCCCTGATTTATAAACATTCTCAAGAATAATGAAACCAATGTCATACTGATGGATGTACATTTCTGAGAACTTGGGTTATATATTTGTCATGATTTATGGTAATTTTAGAACAGCTTTCTAAAATTACCATAAAAAAGGGGGTTTTATGGTCTCCGCCCCTAACAACATACCTTAACTTAAAAGTACTGATTCATGGTGCCTATTGCTATATTACAGGTTGGCCGAGGTGGCTGAGTGTAGAATTTGCAATGCAACATTGTGCAGATCTAGTGTCCAAATAAGAAAGACATGCATCGGATACCCAATTTGCAAAGTTAAATTTGTATGTCAGTGTATGCAAAACAAGGTCAGGAAGGAAAACACAAAAACACAAGACAAATAATTCTCAGAAAGCTTTGATATGAAAATCCTGCAACAGCTCATGAAGTGAGGAGCATGTAGAATGTGAACAGGTTTCCTCACCTGCAGCAGCTGCTGCTTGAGTTTCTGGCTGTCTGACAGGTGCAGCTCACTCAGGAGATCGGCCACCAGCCCAGGCGCCTGAGGTCTGAGGAACACGCCGCTGTTTCTGGGTGTGGAGCACCTGTTTCTCTCCATCCCTTTGGAGTTATTATACCCACTGTCCATCTCCTCCTCCTCCTCCTCCTCTCCTCCCTCCTTGTCCTTCTCTCCATTCCGGCTGTCATCCAGCTGTAGCTCTAAGTGGCCAAAAGAGTCAAAGGGGTTGAGGGTAAGGGCGGCGAGCTCTCGTCTCAGGCCGTTCTTCTGCTCCCTCTCCTCTTTCAGGGCCTCAAGTGCCTCGTCCAGCTGACGCTCTGCAATCTCCCTCAAACGCCCGGCCTCTTCTAGCTGTGCCCTCATCAGCTCTAGCTCCTCATCTTTATGGGTCAACTCCAACTTCACTGACTCAAACTCCACCTGTGGACACAAATGTAAATGTTTTATCATTGTGCCTTTATCATTTTTATTAGTTTATATATATATTCAATTTAAAGTTTTATTCAGTTTTATTTTAGTAATTTTAGCACTTTAATTTGAAAAACTGTTACCATGACAATTAACTAAATATTTTCTTTCTTTTAATATTTCTATTTAAATGTTTTTTGGGTTTTTTTCAGTTTCTGAAAACAATTTTAGCAATTTTAGTTAACAACAAAAACCCTAATGAAAAGACCAACAAACAATTTGACTAGGGTTACAAGAAGTCATACACTGAAACTTTCTACTTGTCTGCATCCCATGTAGCTCACTAGCTCCCTTCCCCCAAAACATACCAGCACAGTACTAACTTATTAGGCTGGATTAGCCTGCCTTTACTGATCTGGCATCATATAACTAATGACCACAGTAATATACAAACAATAACCATAATATTGACTGATAACTAGATCCCATTTCTATGAACACAGATGACAAATTACAGTAAACAAAGCCAGATCTGTATCCACTTCATGACAACACAGCCGTTGCTGGACTATTGCACCACTTTCTGAATTCACCCAGGAAATGACACCCACATTTATATTAATATCACAGTGTATAAACAACAGAACTGAATAACTAGTTTAATGCCATGCATTTTGGGAGCATTAATATCAAAATATCTCTAAACCAATTTTAATAGAATAATTCACACCCTCAGATCATCTAAGATGTTGGTGAGTTAGTTTCTTCTTTGGAACAAATTTGTAGATTTTTCTTCTTTTTTTGCTTTTTGGACTCTCATTCTGAAGGCACCCATTCATTGCAGAGGATCCACTGGTGAGAAAGTGAAGTAATGTTAAATTTCTTCAAATCTGTTCCAATGAAGAAACATCTACAGTACATTAAAGGGTGATTAAAATTTCAACTAATTGTCATTTTTGCCTGAACTATTCCTTTAACACCAAACAGGTTCAAGTGTTAGCATTCACACAGTGTCACACTGCAGTGTCAATTCCAAAACTTTGCATATGATCAGAATTGGTGGCAGAATTAGTGGCATCATGACATATTTTTGAGTTAATTCACTATAACTAGTCTAGTTACTGAAGTCAAGGACATCTCAGCTTAGCTTATTTGTATATTTACTGTCTGAATTCACCCTGAGCAAACCAGTTTTTAGTCCAACAGGGAAGGCGTTCCAGCCTCTGAGTGTCTGTGAATATTCATGCGGGATGTGAATAAAACCGTTCTCGTGTGCAGTCCCTCAGAAGGAAGGCTTTGTTAAAAATCAGCTGAGACTGAAGCACTACAACAGAAGTGTTTGTACTGCCGTGACAGCAGCTGCAAAAAACACATTCAAAGTCACAAGACATCTCCAGCGAAGCAATTCCACAAGCAAAGACTTAAGTCTAGCAAACACTACAAGAAAGTGATTAATGTTACATGTTGAATTGCATCAGAGGGTTACTATGAAATATTTATGGAAAAAGTTGGATATTCAATAAATACAGAAAACAACACCACAAACAATGCTTAAATATGAGATCCGCATTCTCACACACCTGGTTTTCCTTAAGCACTGAGACTTGTTTCTGCAGGGAGATGTTCTCCTCCTCCAGCTCACTGTTATCCTGAAGCTGCTGCACCTCTCGAGTCTTGTACTCCTTCATCTCCTCTCTTATTCGGTTCTTCTCCACCTCCAAGCACTCACACTCCTAGAGTCAGCAGGAGTAGTCAGACAGAGGAAGTCCATAAAATAAAAATAAACTGAAGAGAAATTAGATCTGCACAATTACAATTACATGATGGAAGCTTCATAAAATGCTGCAGCTTTAGTGTTTATGGTCTCTTTGTTCCACTTAATACAAATTCTCTAAACGGACAGTTCACACAAAATTAATTATACTGTGTCATGATTTACATTTTACATCTCATTCCAGACCTTACTTCGAAATACAAAAGGTGAAGTTTAGCAGTCCCAGGTGCATTTTCTCATACAATTAAACTGAATGAAAGCAGTCACTGACATCAATCCTGGCATGACACATGCACTATATTTTTGCAGAAACTGCAAGCCGATTTAGAATAGGAATCAACTCATCTCTCATTAGAGGGCAGAGAAGATTTTATTATTAAAGAACTTTACTTAAAAGTAGAAATTATTTGTTTTGTCCAGTACAATAGTTCAATAAGTAGTTCACAATGGCCTCTCTTCTCTTCAGGCTGACATTGAAACTCAACCCGGTTTTGTCACATGATCATGAAAACATGGAGTCTTATTTCCACTTTTACTTTGATCAGCAAGCGAGCCAGAAGAGTGCATGTTATTTCAGCTCAGAACATTTCCTTTTTCTGTTACACATAAATATTCCTTCTTTTAGAAAATGAATCTCATTGTACAGCTCACATAAGAAAGGCAGTAAGGTGATCATTGGTCTTGTGGTTAGGAATGCACATTTTATGTAAACACTAGCCTTCTGATTGATGGTGGTGTATGTACCTTCTTTAGCTGGGTGGAGAGGCCGGCCAGTCGCTCGTTTTCAGCCGAGGTGTTGGCCAGCATGACACGGGCCTGTTTAAGCTCCGCCTGCAGCTCGTCCATGCGAATCTCCATGGCTGCCTCTTTAGTGGCCGACTCCTGCAGGAGCCTCTCTTCTCGACTTTCCCCATCTGCGGCTGCACGCTTATGGCTGCTCACAGAGTCTGCCAGAGCCTGTAAACATATACACATACTGTACATCAATCAAACGCTCATCTCCATCATAGCCAAGACACTGAGTTACACTAGCAGAGGTTTGGCCAAGAAGAAACAAAACAATTTAGTTCACTGGCTAAATGAACAAGCAACGCTGACACAATTTATGGCCCCTCAGCTACTTTGTGCAAATTTCTGAAATTCTTCAAATGAGAACAGCAGAGGTGTTGAAAATTAAGTTGTCAATCTTTAATTATTTTGAGTAATTTGTTTACTCGCCTAGCCAATAAACAATGGCAACTGTATTGAGAGCTAGCGAAGCGAAACTCTATACTTTACCCATGACACTACATTACATTCCAGCTTTACTAACAACCAGAGGGTGTAATTACAATGCGTTTAGTTCATGCTAAGGCCGCTGGGTTACACTTCATTTTAAGGTGTCCTTGTTACAGTGTAATTATACATCTAAAAGTACTGAAAAATATTAATTAACTACATGTACTTACTATATGGTTAGGATTAGGTTTACTTGCATGTAATTATGCACAATTTATTGTTATTATAATAGTAACCTTAAAATAAAGTGTTATTGGCCATTTTAGCACTTGGACAAATAGTAACAAACATACGCCAGATTTGCTCACACTGAACTCAACGTTTATAAGATGAATCAACACTGGCCAGGTTGTCATTAACATAGCCACACTCTTTTCTCTGAACACTATAATTTGAGTCGTGTGAGAACATGTGGGAAAGCCATGCTTGTGCTACTCTATAATTAATGATGAAAGGCAGACTGAAGAGGGAGAATTTATACCTCAGGTGAATTTATACTTCTGTTCAGTAAATGTAAAAGAAGGACATGCTTTTTTAAAAGACTAGTTCACCCAAAAATTAAGATTTGCTTTTCCTCATGTCCCTCAAAATGACTTCCTTGCGTGAAACACAAAAGGGGATGTTAGAATATCTCAGAAGCTCTATTCCATACAACAAAAGCAGAAGGTTAAGTATAATTCCAATGTAATGCACAAAAGGATCAAAAGTGGTCTATGGTTCTGATTGAAGCCATGTGATGGCTTTGTGTGAGAAACAAGAACCAAAAAATTCACTGTAACTCACCACAAATCAGTGTCGCACTAGTATCATTAAGAGACAATATTATAGCCTTTATTCATATTTTAATTCATATTTACCATTTTCATTTTTCAGTTAAAGTTTTAGTCATTTTTATTATAGTTTCTATATATTAAACTAAATGTAAATGGGAAATGCTGCTTTGGAAGCTAGCTGAAATAAATAAGTTTCTTTTATATTTTATTTTCTATCAGTTAACATTTTTCAATAGCTTTAGGTTTAGTTACTATAACAACTCTAATCTGCTAATCACAAGAGCTCTCAAATCTAAACAACACACAAAAACCAATGGCCTTGGGCTTCATCACACTATTGTTGTAGCCACTGTATGGAACAGAGCAGCTCAGACATTCTGCCTAACACATTCTGCCTTTTATGTAGGAGGATAGTAAGGAAAATAATATTGGTTTGGAAAAATATATGGATGCAGTAAATGTTTCTTTGTGGGAGAACCATTTCAGAAAAAAGATTTATTCATTCAACAGAAATATTTATTAGTAGAATCCTGGAGGACTAAACATGAAATGACGGATGCAATCAATGTGTACAACTCTAGGATGTTACAACTGTCACACATGCTTTTTCTAGCGCACTAGACCCAAATCTGTGCACCCCAGTTATCTCACTCTACCACATTCACCTACTTTGCCAATTTCATGCTCTACTAATCAGACACACAGAGAGAGAAATACATTAGCCTAATCTTCATACCAGAGGGGTGGGTCCACAATGTGCCTCATGTGAACTTCACATAAAAAAAATGAGTGACATATTAGCTGAAGTTGGCAAACCAATAATATGTGCACATATAATGCCCTCAATGTGTTGCTAATTTTGAATTATTGCAAAAGACTTAAAGCATGGATTTTGGGGCACAGATTTATGTAATAAATCGGATAACAAAGAGAGCTAAAAAGGCCTGTGCATGCCAGGCTTACAGTCTATTTGTTTTCTACTTTGGCCATGGATGGACCACATAAACTGATCTGGCTGAACATTGAGTGCTCTATTAAAATTGTCCTAAAATGGTAATGTCCAAACAAAACAGCAATGTTTTAAAAAGACCCCCTTATTCTCAAAAAATATTTAAAATTATTTTCAAACACTAACCAATATGGCAAAAGAAAAGTTTTTTGTTTTTGTTATTTTATGGGGAAATGACAATCTGGAAAGTCTTTGCATTGCTCTCAGCTAATATTTCACAAGGACAAGGAGGTGGGACAAAGATATTAATTTATTTATTGTTTCAGCCAATAATTAAATATTCAGCCATTAAATATTATCAAAATACTTACATACAGGCCACTAGATCAAGCTTTTTGTTGGCTTAATGAATCATCAAAACTAAACCATTTTCTTTTGTTGCCATCATGTGCCTGCATCTGTCAAGCAGAGGGATATAAATATCCAACCAATTTTGGTTAGACACCTGGGTCCCAAAGAAGTGTCCATGTTATGTAATTAACATTTCATTTAAATATCAAGTTTTGATTTGTACGCTGTTACATAAGATCTGCAGGGAAACGCTCTTGCAAATTTAGCTATTAGGCAAGGCCATCATAACCAAACTGAGTGTTCAACCTAAAATGAAATTACAAATTCTACATGACACTGACAAACAGGGAAAACAGCTCACTGAGAGTAAAGCGTACTACTGTCCAGACAAAATATTTGAGTATGCAAACTATCCATCTGTAAGACTACAAGGATATGAATCACACAGGGAAGACAATGCTTCAGAAGAAGGGCGTGAAACATTTCCCCAAGCTGACTGTGTAACAGCTAAAAGACATGTCTTCTCAATGCTTGATTGTTATATGGACAAAATCTCTTTATGGAAAAAAAAGCACACAAATTTGGTTGCAAGTCTGTTCTGATAGGGTCACCATGGAAAAAGCAGAGAAACCCATACTATTATAACTTTGATGTGAAAGGTTCTGTGTCCAAAATGGGAAAACATTTATCTGTTCTCAGAAGCCAACTTGGACAGGTTGTGATATGCCCTCATTCTCAAAAATGATAAACAAAACTACTCAAGGTAATAGGAAATATGACCCAGATGACATTTGATACAGGTTCACTTGCCTTAATAATAAACAAGATTTGTGCTGACCACAAATGTTTTGTGTGCAGAATTATTGGCTGTCGTGTGCAAGAAACCAAAGAAATTCAAGAGACATTTAGACAACAAATAATCTTACTTATGCCATAACGAATCATTTAAATTACAAATTCTACAACAGTAAACCATTTTGTGAATCACTCTCTGGAAAAAAGAAGCTCCTCAAAACTTGCTTCTTTAAGCTTCTACCCCTCTTTTTCTTCTATTTATCTCTGGCTCTCTATTGACTGACCTCTCTGAGCTGTTGCACTTCCATCTTCAGGGCTTCATGTTCTTCCTCCAGCTGGCTGTGTTTGATCTTCAGCGCAGCGCTCTCCTCCAGAACGGCCAGGCCGTACCGTGCAGCCTGTAACTTCTCCTCATTGGCTTCCTGGAGTTCTGCCACCAGCCTCTCCACCTCTGCTTGAAGCCCCCCATCTCCTCCTCCTCCACCGATCCCCTCCAACTCTCCATCACCCTCCTCCAGCATCCTCTGCCCAACCTCACGCTCCAGCCAAGAACAGATACTTCACTCCTGTCTCGTCATGTCTGTGAGAAGACAGATGTCAAGGCCCGTTCACACCAAGAATGATAGAGAAACTATAAAGATGAATGAAAAGCACTTATAAACCAGCTGTTGATTTAAGATTTAAAGGATCCCTTTAACTTACCATTTAAAAAAAAAGAAAGAATGAAAAAAACATCAAGACAGCCATAAATATTAGTATCGTAATTTTTTTGTTGTAATGTAAAATGCAATTATTATTATTATTATAGAATTTCTCTAAAATACTAGATTATTTTTTTCTGTGATATTACAATAGTAATATAATAAAACATTTTAGCCAAATTGGGAAATCACTGGAAACATGATCATTTTAATAATATTTTAAGCACATATCCCCTATAAGTTTATTGTATTGGGAAAGAGCAGCTTTGACATCGTGCTAAACATCTCCTTTTCTGTGCCACAGAAGAAAAAGTAGTATGGGTTTGGAACAGCATGATGACAGGAACTATCACTTACTGTAACTATAGTTTTCACATTCATGGTTTTGAATGTGAAGTGTATAAGATTCCTATCAGTCCTAAGGTGACGAACCGATAAGCTTCTTCAAAACCTATCGCGCCGCTCAAAGACCTCAGATGTAACATTATTATGAGATTATCAGAGCTACTAATCTGGCATTCAATGAGACGGTCTCGCATCAGACCAGCAGGACACAGTCAAATGAGATTTACTCCAGCAGCTTAAAGGCAGAGTAAGTGATTTCTGGTAGCCAATGTTGATATTTGAAATCACCAAAACAAACACGCCCCTACCCCCGGCCCGAATCAGTTTTCTAAAGTGTTTTTAAAATTCACATACCCTGCCTTTAAAAGACTTCTGCACTTTCACGGTGGCAGGCAATATGTCATCTTATGACATGATGGTTTTTACATGGATTATCACCCAAAAATGAGAATATACGTCATCATTTACTCAACCTCATGCTATTCCAAAACCACATGACTTTGTTTTTACTGAACAACACACAAGGAGAATGACAGTCTGAGTCACCATTCATTAATAGTGGCGGAATTTTCATTTTTGGGTGAACGGTCCCTTTAACAGCACCCAATATGACAGCGTAAACTGAGCGTTTCAAAATAACAGACACACGGACAGTTCTTCCTTTACTTCTGTCTCACATAATCACATATTAACACAAGCAGGGCCAATTTTTGGATTTAGGTTCCGGTTTTGTCACAAAGCGTCTATATTTAGTGGTTTATTGACATTAGTGCAGGAAGTATTTGATTATACTTCATTTCAATACACCAATTGGGTTGGTCAGGCAACGAAAGCTCATTGTTATTAAAAATACATTGATGTCTAAACCTAGATGCTTTTTACAAGGAGACTTTGAAAGTGACAAAACCCTATAAGCTAACGTTAGTTTGTCAACAGTTTGCTGTAGCCACAGTGCTAACTAACATAATAAACAATACGGTTTTCTTGGTTTTAGCGACACGTTACAAGACGCACTTTCTAGTAATTGTAATAGTGGCAACTGTTGCCTACAAATGAGCAAAGGTTCATTTGCTGAAGTATCTGTATAAGCTCATAACATCCGCCTTATTTCTTCAGTTGCTACAAGGTTAGTTCGGTTTAGCTGTGGCGAAGCTGTCAGCTGGCGGTGGCCAAATATAAAAAAGGACGCTTTTAATCGTTTCTTACCTTTACATTAAGTTGACAGAATCATGAATAGACGGATGAAACATGAATTTGAGCTCGAAGGAGATCAGCCCTTTCCTTGCGCGCGCTCCTGAACTCAGCCGTTTGAATGAATGCACGAGCACAGCTCTGAAGAGCAGCTCAACAGCCAATGACGCGTGTCCACTTCCGCCAGCTCCAGCGAGTGAACATGCTACAGCGGATGTGGTTCTGTCGCTCAATAAAAAATGAAGATTAAGTTGTCGTAGAATACAAACCTGAAAGGATTCAACGAACATTTGAAGATTATGTGTTTATGTACTTTTCTTATTGGGTGTCTTAAAGAAGGAATCAACATAGTAGCAAAGAATATTGTACCTACCACGGCAAAAAGTGCCACAATATTGTTTCTGACAATCAAAATGCCATTTTACCCGACATCGATATGATTTTTCCGCACACACTGCTAAACAGATTCAGTTTTTTAATGAAAACAGTGGTGAATCACATACATGTGAATTTCCCTAATGTACAGCATGTAGTAGGCCTACTTTTCTGTCATCATTCCTCAAATAACTGACTGACCAAAGAATTGAGATGTGATTCATACATTGTCCATTCAACAGCCCATTAGCCACCGTTTGCCTTAAATTATGTGCTGTGTTGGCTGTTGGCTGAGAGAAAAAAACAATAAGAAAACACAATAATAGTTTGTTGTTTAGTACTTAAGCTTTGTCACAAAATAAGTTTTAATTAATATTATGAGATAAAGGTGTAGTAAATAAAAGATCATATCAGTTGATGCTCTGTGAGACTATTTTCCAGTACACCAATGGCACACCTAGTGGTTGAAGAAAGGGTAAGTGCAAACACTGCCTGCCCAACATGAGCAGCTGTTTAGCTGAATAGCGCCAGCAAGTGTCAAGAACCAATTGTGATGGCACCATTATATTAGCCAAGAAGTGCATAGAATGGAATCCAACAGCTGATTATAAGTTCACTTACTGTATTTTTATATAAATATAGATGTAATGTTAGTAGTGGCAATTGCTGTATGGCAGCTGCAAAACAAGTTTGAACTCTGAGGTCAAATAATGTAACCAGTGGGCATCTGCCAGGGCTATCTAATGTTACTTACTGTAAGTTTTAGCCACCGTGGGCAGGAATTATTGTGCAGGTGTAGTTGATCTTCTTCAGTGAGGAGTCTGAGGAATAAACCTGCTAGTCCTTAAAAAAGACCAACCCACTGAAACACCTTTAAAGATGAGTCCAGGGAAGACAAACAGCAAAATAGAGGAAGATGTAAAAGATGACGTCTATGTATGGAGAGTCCCATGAGGGAATTTCAGGGGAAGAGATTGACCCATTACTGTGGGAAATCTAGTTCTAGGCGAAGTTGAAAGGTCAAGAGTCATTAAGAATTGCATGCCCTTACAAACAAACCGTCAGTTCTGGAATATATATTGTAGAGCAACACACATCTGTCGTATAATATCAGATATTATATGACAGATATGTGTTGCTCTTCGATATGTTGCTATTGTAATATTTATGTGTCATATTCTTTAATGATTTACACAGTTTGTTGTCAGTTTTTTCCATACATCCGCATCCTTCAGGTCCATACAATGATGATTTTATTAAGTGAAGTGGTCTTAAATCACTGTGTGTGATGTGTGTCCCTTGGCCAGGAGGTCACTGTGTTCAGGGAGCATTTGTCAGAAGGAGGGGTGAAAGGACAGCAAAGCCAGGGGCTTGTGTCAAGGTCAGAACAGAGCGTAGGAGAAATAGTATAAAAACATGGGAAGAAGGAAAGTCTGTCAAATAAAGCACAGTAAACGAGGAGAGACGTTTGGGAAGGAGTCTGGGCACAAGACGTTTGGCACACTAGTTATCGGGTAGTTAAAGTGATTTGATCCATCTGTAAGAATGAAAGTGCACTGCTTGTCTTTTCTAGTCCTGTCACTCTCAGTGACCAGCACACAGGCCTTATGGAGGTAAGTCCACACAACAAATATTTTGCTCTGGCTTTAATACAACAACACAAAAGCCAATTATTTAATTGGAGAAATATGTTGTCTTTACAATATCATGCAATGTTTTTTTTTTTTCTAATACAGACCCATGCATCTTTGTAGATGAAAATAGATAGCTGCCTTTATATTTTAGGAAGGTCAAGTCACCTTTATTCCTATAGTGCTTTTGTACAATACAGATTGTCAAAGCAGATTTACAGACATAAATAGGAAAACAGTATAAATCAGTTATGGAAATGCAACTATGGAGACATTTCAGATTTAGCTCTAAAAGGCAATAGCACTGTTATTTAGCTCAAGACATTTCAGTGTTGGTTCAGTTCAGATAGGGTTTTAGTTTAATCGTGATCACGATTTCTGCTTCTCTTGATTTGAGCATAATAGTCTGTAATATTTGCCCATTGTTTTGTTTTTTTAATTCTTAAAAATGTTTCAAAATGGCCAAAATACGAGGAAATGTAAGTAATTAAAATATATTTATATATATAAAAATATATTTATAAAAAATATATCTATATAAAAATATATTTTAAAATCTATTTTAGTAGTTTTGAAATATATTACAAAATGTATAATATCTATTTTTGCCATGTGGGGATTGTATTTATGTCATTAACTGAAATGACGAAAAATCATGAAAAATAGTGAAAAATAATTTTAAAATCAGATAAAACGCACTACTAGCTGATGTTGCTGTTTTATCAGTTGTACAAACAAATAATAAATGTAACATGAGTCATTTCTCTCTTCACTAGAGTAAAACTGAAGAAAATGCCCTCCATACGAGAAACCTTGAAGGAAAAGGGTGTCACACCAGCTCAAGTGTTTTCTGAGATTATGCCAAAATATGACGAACCTTCACCCACAAACGGCACAGCTCCAACACCTCTGATCAACTACTTAGATGTAAATCAGTCTTAAAAATGGAAAAGAACTAAAATTATGAGCAATTTTGTATTTTTAATAATCTGTTTTATGTAGACAATTTTGTATTTTTAATTGTGTATTTCTCTGTTGATTTCCAGACTCAATACTTTGGTGAGATTAGTATTGGTTCACCAGCTCAGATGTTCAATGTTGTGTTTGACACGGGTTCTGCCAACCTCTGGGTTCCTTCACAAAGCTGTTCTCCTTTATACACAGCCTGCTGTGAGTGATTTGCTAAACGCAATCACAATTTATCTTAAGAAGTCATTGTATTACACATACCTTTTACAATTGCATATTTTCTCCTACAGCTCAGTCTGCCTTTCTCCATATGTCTCTTTAGTCACACACAACAGGTACGATGCTTCCAGATCCCTAACGCATATTTACAACGGCACAGGATTCTCCATCCAGTACGCTTCTGGAAACATCCGGGGATTTCTGAGCGAGGACGTGGTTGTAGTGAGTAACAAATAAAAGCCATTGGCTTTAGAGTGTAAAACACTGGGAATGTTAAGAAATGAGTTCAAAAGGAATATCTTCACCAACATAATGGAAATGGTATTTTAATGGCCCAGGCTAAATATTTTTAGCCATCCAGGTTACCATAAAAAGTTAAGCACAGCAAAACATAAACGGATAACCAAGTCCAGATTGTGCACAATATTTTACCCACAATAAGGCAAAATACTGATTGATTTTAAAACAAATTGACTGCAGTATGGAAGACCAGAAGTGTAATTGCACATAGTATTGAGCTGTTTGACCTTTGACCTCTAACTTCTTTAGGTGGGTGGTATCCCAGTGGTGCAGGTTTTTGCAGAGGCCACAGCTCTTCCTGCGATCCCGTTCATCTTTGCCAAGTTTGATGGAGTGTTAGGGATGGGATATCCAGATGTAGCCATTGATGGAATCACACCTGTGTTCGATCACATCATGTCTCAACATGTTCTAAAACAGAACGTCTTCTCAGTGTACTACAGCAGGTGAGTGTCAGCATTTATTGACATATGCTGTGAATTTAATATGAGCATGTTAATTTATAAACTACATTATTGTATAGTGTAATAATAAATGTATTTAAACAGTACTAGTTGATTACAAGCCATATCTTTGGATGTATATGTGTGTGTATCTAAAAGGGACCCAACACATATCCCTGGTGGAGAGTTGGTGATGGGGGGCACAGACCCAAACTACCACACTGGATCCTTCCACTATATGAACACCAAAGAGGAAGGCAAGTGGGAGGTCATCATGAAGGGGTAAGAACATTATCAGCATCAATTTTACAGAACAATTATGATTTCTTTCCATGTAGCTTTTTCTGCCATTCTACATCTGTTTTACATCACAGTTTTCACAAATACTCCTAGATATCCTATCAGTTTATACAAGATATCCGGTAGCCATCGGTTTTAATATTGAGCAGAACCTCAGATCATTTCCAGAGAGGTAATCAGTCTTTTACCTGTGTCCTTTAAAAGAATATCTGACCCCAAAAATCAATCACACTCTCAACCTCATGTCATTCCATATCTGTATGACTTTTTTTTCTCTTGCTTGGAACACAAGAGGTGAATTTTTTAAAGATGACTGTACCAGTTATATTCTTTAAAATTGTGATAATAGAGCTTTCAAGCTTATAAAAGGATGCAAAAGCATTTTAATAGTATCATACAAATATCCATATATCCACTGCTTTGTGTGTGTAAGTGTGTGTTCACTACTCACTGTTGTGTGTGCACTAACTTGGATGGGTTAAACACAGAGGACAAATGGGTTACTTGGCCTACGCGTCACCCAAATATGACTTGTGCAATATATTTCAGGCCAATAATGGCACATATTAAATAGATTTAAAGATATTGTTGGCCAAACAATTATTGGGCAAAATATTTAAAGAAATACTTCACCCCAAAATGAAAATTTGCTGAAAATTTACTCACCCTCAGGCCATCCAAGATGTAGATGACTTTGTTTCTTCATCAGAACAGATTTTGAGAAATTTTGCATTACATCACTTGCTCTGCAGTGAATGGGTGCCGTCAGAATGAGAGTCCAAACAGCTGATAAAAACATCACAATAATCCACAATTAATCCACACCACTCCAGTCCATTGATTAATGTCTTGTGAAGGGAAAAACTGTGTATTTGTTAAAAACAAATTCATCATTAAGACATTTTAACTTCAAACGGTTGCTTTTAGCTAACATATTAAATCGCTTTTTCCAGTCGTCATGCCTGAATCAGGAGGGAAATATGCACAGATCAAGCACTGTTACAACCGAAAACAGTCCCAAACAGTTCTGAACAAATATGTTGGTGGATTTTGATGTGAGAGGACAACAGGAGATTAACTTTTTTACTGGAGCAAACATAATGCATTATGGTATTTTGATCTGAAGCAATGGTTTGAAGATAAACTTCCTTAATGATGAATTTGTTTATTTACAACTAACTCACTTCACATTAACTGATGGACTGCACACATGTGAATTACTTGTGGATTATTGTGATGTTTTTATCAGCTGTTTTGACTCTCATTCTGACAGCACCCATTCACTGCAGAGGATCCATTGGTGAGCAACTGATGTAATGCTAAATTCCTCCAAAACTGTTCTGAAGAAGAAACAAGTTCATCTACATCATGGATGTCCTGAGGGTGAGTAACTTTTCAGCAAATTTTGCGTGGAATATTCCTTTAAGCCTCCCCAAATGTAGGTAAACTAGGTAAGTCTAAAGTGATTTTTGAAACAAAATCCATTGCAATGTGTTTGATTGACCTTCAATAATACTTTGTTTCTCTGCAGAGTGTCTGTGGGTGCTGATACGTTGTTTTGCATGGACGGCTGTACTGCTGTGATTGATACAGGCTCCTCCTACATCACAGGCCCCGCCTCCTCTATTTCCATTCTGATGAAAACAATTAGTGCTGTTGAACTGGCAGAGGGAGGGGTAAGTTCTGTTTAGCTAACCTTACGGACATTCTTTAAAAATCTGTCTTTATTTAAATGTCCCATATTGTCAAAACTGAAATTTCCTGGCTTTTTTCATGATAACTGAGGTCTAGGTGATATGTAACTACCATATAAGTTTCAAAACAGTCAATCCACAGTCAAATGCACACAGCCTGCATAAAGTAGCTGTGATTTGTCACTAACAGTTGTGACTTCCGTAAAAAGGTGACTTCAGAACTACTCAGTCACCGCCTTCAGTCAGCACCCCGAGCACTGCCCACAGTCCCACTCTCCTTTTGCCAAACCCCCAGACAACATCGCGTCCATGCTATTGCTGAGCAACGACAACACGTAAACATGTCGAAAAGGTTAACTTTAACCACGAAACCAGATCGGCCGACCTGTAACGTT
>NW_015635536.1:319284-325910 GCF_001515625.1 Sinocyclocheilus rhinocerous
ACCTTGTGAGTAATCAATCCACAGCAGGCTACAGCATACATGACCCTAGTTACCTGTGGTTGGCCTGGCCGTGCGTCACTCAGAAAACAACAGGCCAATCAGAAGAGAGGCTCATGAATATTAATTAGACAGGCCAAAATCGACCTGTTCTTTGCAGAGCCCCTGAGAGAGGAGCTGTAAAAATATATTGAGATGGTTTTTGGTACTTATACTGCCAATATGTATTCTTAAGGACATCAAGACTTAAAATAAAACTCCAGAAAGGTGTAAAATATGTGACCTTTAAAAGCCAATCTACTAAGAACTAGAAAAAATATGAATCCACTACTTAGCAATAGAAACTATGAAAATTGAAGAAGCCCAAATTTAAACCTTGAAAACAATTTAATGAAATCCGTAAATCTCAACAGCAGTGGCAAACCTTCAAACTTCCCAGAACCATAGAAAAATGAACTATGTGTTTCAGTTGTACATAAACAGAGAGCACATAATGCATGATGGACCTTCTAAAACATTCAGCAGTGAGAGCTGATTATACATTAGTAGGCGAATGATTATAAAATTCAACACCTTCACATTCCAAACAAACTTAGGGTGATTGATCATGTGCCAACATGGCATCCCATATACATCCCATACATACAAGCTTTTGTGAAACAATTCTTCTATGTTCAGCATTAAAACCTGTTTCTTATTGTTCTGTTTCCTTTTCCTCTTGCACAACTCCATGGGAACAGCTGCTTTGGTCTGTCTGGTGTGGCTGAGTCTCATAAATAACGTCTGAAGAGCAAATGGAATGATTGAAAGCTGATGTTTTTTTTTTCATCGCCACTTTGGTCGGTGATATTTAATGTGGAAAATGTGGTTTTCTTTCTTTTTAAGTGAGAAGTTCAAGGTCATTTCGGTTTTGCAAAATCATGCAGCACACTGTTGTCTTTGAATGGTTTAAAGTCATCACTTATTTTCTGTCTCTTTCGCCTCTGTTCACAGTACACTGTCAACTGTAATCTGGTCAAGTTGTTGCCCACTGTGACTTTTCATCTTGGTGGTCAGGAATATTCTCTCACGGAAGAGGACTATATTCTCTGGGTGAGGACTTTCTTTATTCCATTGCAAGGGTATATATTAAAGGGGTCATATGATGCGATTTCAAGTTTTCCTTTCTCTTTGGAGTGTTACAAGCTGATTGTGCATAGATAAGATCCCTGAAGTTGCAAAGACTAAAGTTAATGTGTTAATATTAATACAGTATGTCACATTTGGTCGTGATGATCTTGAAGGGCTTTAATTTATAATGTACACTGACATTAAATGAAGACAGTCATATCAGTAGCCTAATAAAGCTTATTTATTTAAGTGGGAGGCTGCCACTTTATGGGGGCTGCCATTTTTATATTACATGACCAGTGGAAAGCTTCATATTTTCTCTCAGCAACTTCCTGCTATTGGACAGTTTTGCTGTTGGAATAAATTCATTGTGGCTGACTATCATGTCTTTTGCGGGAAGCTACATCCACACTACTAGGTGTCAGTATAAATCAGATGACTTCCACATAAACAAGAACAATTGAGTGCACCTTTAATGTAACTAGGCTACAGATTATAGCGTGAACAGAAGTTTGCATAACCCCATGGTTCCCTCCAAAATGTTTGCATTTTTTCATTGGCTATTGGATTATTGCAGAAATAAGCTCTGTGACCAACAAAAGTTTATGATTCTAACACATTTAGTTTGTAAAGATAATTTTCACAAGACTAAATACAAGTGCCAGAAGGAAAAAGCTAAGGTTAGGCTATAAACAAACTACACCACGGGGGCATTAACCACCATTAAGCTTCCGAAAGTTTGAGTTGGAAGAGTTTGCAAGAACACAATGAGGTTGTAAAAATGTGGACTAGTAAGTAGTTGAGTTTTCCTGTTTAAAGAAAAGTTGGTAACACTTTAGAATAATGGTCCGTTGTTAACAAGTAACTATGCAGAAAGTAATAGGTAGTACTACATTAACACTTAACTTAATACTATTAACTAATAGAGAAGCAAGATTAACTAAGCAGTAAGTAGTAGCAAATTGAGCACAAAGGTAGTTCCTTTAACACCCAAAAAACTTTAATTTTGATTTCATGGGGACTTTAATGCCATTTCTATTGCAACTTATATGTAATTACAATGTAGCAATAAATATCTGTTATTACACATTTGTAATGAATTTTACAATCTATTTGAAGGGCAATAAAAAGATTAATACATTAAACAATTATATAAAATGTACTTTAAAATTAAAACTTTTTAATTTGACATTATTACAAAGTGCACGTTTTAAAAGTGTACTTAACTGTGTTAAAACATAATCATGAAAGTGTACTTTTTATAAACTTAAATGAACTTTTATTTAATTTATATTATGTTATCTGCAAGTAGTTTTTAAATGTATTTTAAGTGCACATACAATACAATTAAGCACACTTATTTTTCCATTTATTTAGCCACTTGTTAACAATTGCCTTTTTCACACAAACACTTTAAAAAAAAAGTGGGGTGATTACTGATGTGTTTTATGTTGTAGAATAAAATGTGAAAATATCTTGCATTAACCACTAACAAATGACCATTAATATAACTAAGCTACAGATTATTTAAATAGCTTTATTTCATATTTGCATTAAAGGGGTCATATGATGCGATTTCACGTTTTCCTTTCTCTTTGGAGTGTTACAAAAATGTGATGTTGACCTTTGTCATAAAAATTTTAAAAGCTCCCTAGTTAGAGTTGTAGTATTTTTCACAACTTCACTCAGATAATGTTACACTGTCAATCTGGCATTTCATTTAGCACTGAAGTCTGGGATCTATTCCACTAAGTGACTTTTTTCATTAAATACGAAATGCCACATGTTGTATTTGCATGCTATTCCAGATGACTTCTGAAGTGTAGCATCTGTTTTGAGATTCATCAATCTATGTTACCGCTATATGGACTTGCATTGGATTTTCTAATATCTCTTTTTTATCTTTTGTTCTGCCTATAGCAGTCAGAGTTCGGGGAGGACATCTGCACTGTGACATTCAAAGCGTTGGATGTGCCACCCCCTACTGGTCCCATCTGGATCCTGGGGGCGAACTTCATAGCTCGATACTATACAGAATTTGATCGGGGAAATAATCGCATCGGCTTTGCCCGGGCAGTTTGAGAAACACTTAATTTTCTGCTAGCCTAAATTCAGATTGCTATTACATTGACATGTACACAACACACAGGATACTTGATCTATCACAATAATAGCTGGTAACTTAAGTTATAGCTTCCTTTGTGAAGGAAAAGTTTAAGCATAATTTTAAAAAGTACTTATTATGGAAATGAAATAATTGAACAGAATATGCTTGAGTGTGAACTGAATGTAACGCTTAAATGCATGCTATTTACAAATAAATCAAGATGTATGATAGTTTCAATTTATATTAAATGCAATTACTTAAGTTGAAATTAAGAGTACTTTTGACCCACATAAGTAGGACTTAAATACATTTTTATATGTAATTTCAAAATTAGTTCTATTGCCTTTGAAATAAGATTAAAGTGTACGTTTGAATGTAGCGATAAACATTTTTGGTAAACTAAAATATACTGTCATTTCTAGTATTTGTAGTTGCACATTTGTAAGGATGAAGTTGAAATGTATTACATTTAAAATATATTAACTTTAAATTTAATATCAAGTAAAAAAGCAAGATAAAATGTTATTAAAAGATACTTATTTAAAATAAACTTAGTAACATTTAACATTTAATTTGACGTTACGCAAAATACACTTTTTAAAAGTGTATAAGAAACATAAGAAATATAAGAATCAAAGGATACTTCACCCAAAACTGAAAAATCTTTCATAATTTCCTCATCACTTGATGCTTATGAGTTTCTTTCTTTTCTTTTTCTTTTGAAGAATGTGTGTAACCAAACAGATGGCAGCCACTGACCTCCATTTTTTTTTGTCCGTATGGAAGTCAATGAATGGCTACAGTCAACTCTTTACACACATGCTTCAAAATATCTTCTTTTGTGTTCTACAGAAGAAAGAAACTCATACAGGTTTGAAACAACTTGTGGACAGAGAGTAAATGGGTGTCCTTTTATTTCATTAGTATATTATTTGCAAGGCCAGTTATTTTAAGAATTGAAGTAGACTACACATTTTCTACAATTAAGCTCATGATGATCAGAGGCCATGGCAGCCCGATCTCATGGCAATTCGTACATATTTTACGAGGTGGCTAATTCGTACGACCTCACTTGTACAAATTCATACGATTTTTGCTAAATTGTACGTATTTTACGAGTTGGACAATTCGAATGAATTTGTACGAATAAATAACATCTAAACCCGCCCCTAAACTTACCCGTCACTGGGGTCTAGACAAATCGTACAAAATCATACGAGTGAGGTTGTACGAATTCGTACAAATTAGCCACCTCGTAAAATACGTACGAATTGGTCGTGAGATAGCATTGGCCTAGTCTGACTTCAATAGAAATATGTTAGCAAATTTATTTTCCCACAAACCACAAGTCTATCAAGACAGGAAGCTGTTCTTCGGTCAGATGTGTTGTCCTCTTTCAGAAGTGTTTGGCAACAAGTTTTTATAAAGACTATTACGAACTAGCTCAGACAGACAGAGAGAGAAAAAAATATTGTTTTATTCCCTTGAGCTACTCATTGTGGGTTTCACTGACCATGAAATTTGGTTTTAGTTTTAACCAAATGTGTATAGTTTTGAAAAACGGAGTAATCAAAAAGACACACCCTTTGGACTTCCGCACCAAAAAAGTTATAAAACCAATTATAGTTATATCATATATATTTATTATAGTTATGTCATATATTACAGTTATATCATATTTAAAATTACATAAAACAAATAATCTGTACAATGCTTGCTACATAAACAAAACCCATATCCCAAAAATCCCCTTGCATTCAAATTTTCCACTATTGTAACCACAATGTACAAGTTTTAATTTGTATTATCCTCAATAGATGTGGTAGGAACTGATTTTACAGGAACTGATTAGTGCCCTACAATGTGTGAATACTGTGAACACTAAATAAACCAAAAACAACTTTAGCTGGCAACTTTACTTTTTTTTGGCAACACTTCTTTCACCTCTCAGAACATCACAATCCAAACAAGCATATGAGGCGTATGCGAGGCCAAACGAATGTCAGGATAGATAAAGATGTTTACCCCTTTTGACCATCTTCACTGTCTGTCCCGTCTCTGGAAGCTTTTACAAAAGCCCGGGGCTGGTGAACATCTTCATTACGCTAGAGCACTCAACCATATACACATATCGACTGAATTTTGATGTTTTTGTCTCTCTGTCCCAGTCTGTGTGTGTTTAGAAACTTGCTTGTCTTGCAGCGTTTCTGTTGAGAAGGTTGTGAAATGGAATGCAAGATATGATCTCCTGCTCTTTTAGTCACGCTGAAGACGCCTTCCTCAGCAGGAGCTACAGATTTGATCACTATTTTGTCTCTCGGTCTTTTTCTCTTTCCTACCATTCCTGATGCACATTCTTTAGCTGCTGTACGTTTTGAAAGAGGTTACATCAGCTATAACAGATGTCCACATCATAGTGTATTTATTGAATCATAATATTTTATTGGATAAAATATCAAATTCAAATTTTGGTTTTAAAATTTTCTAGGGTTTTAAAATGTTCTGTATTGATTTAAATGGCTCGTCAATTTTCTTTCATAGGATCACTTTACCTAACAAAAGACAGTTACTTAGGAAGTGACTATCATTTTTGGTGGGGAAACAACAGCACAGACTTAAATGGTTTTAATGGGATGTTGGGATTTCCTTTTTTTAAAGATTATGTTTCACTTTAAACATTCTGTCCTGTTTGATTAAATAACTCCACTACTGAGCTGTAGTATTGTTTAAAAATGTGGTATCTGCAATGTTTTTTGAAGAGGTTAATACTTGATAGATGATCATTTTCAGCTAGGATGTATTATGTAGTAATGCCATTTATTACATAACAAAACATTTATATTTCAAATAAATGCTGTTCTTTTGAACTTTTTATTCATCAAATAACTGTTTTTAACATTGAGAATAATAAGAAATGTATTAAATCAGCATATTAGAATAATTTCTGGAAGATCATGTGACACTGAAGACTGGAGTAATGATGCTGAAAATTCAGTTTTGAATCACAGGAATAAATTACATTTTATAATAAAAAAAAGTTATTTTAAATTAAAATACTATTTTACAACATTACTCTTTTATTCTTTTATTAATCGGAAAAATTTAGCCTTGACTTCAAAGACATCAAAACAATTTGAATGGTAGTGAATATTTATTTCTGAGAGTTTCTGACAATTTCTGAGAAAGTCTTTTATGTTCTTTTATGCTCATTAAGAATGTTCATAAAAATACTAAGCATTTTCCTTTTGAAAAACAGTATGACCCATAAAACGTATGACTCTATAATATGTTTATCTAATAAAGTTTCAAAATCAATGTTCTCAAGCAGCGGTTCTTAATCCTGTTCCTCGCGTCCCCCTGCTCTGCACACGCTCTGCATCTCTCTCTCTCTCTCTCATTCAGCTCAGCTCCA
>NW_015635536.1:325983-326292 GCF_001515625.1 Sinocyclocheilus rhinocerous
CTCACACACTGGGAGCACAGGAACGAGCGAGGAGACGAGGAATAAAGTAAATCAAAAGGGTTTTAATGAAGGCACGCTGGGGATCACAGGACGGGAGACAGGCAAACAAAATGACACTTAACAGCAGACAGAGAACTGGGAACTGAGAACACTTTAAATACACAGACACCAATGGAACACACTTGGGAGCAAATTAACTAATTAATCAAAACACAGCTGGAGACGAATACACACAATGAGGACAGGAACAGGAAGGACCAAATAAGGGCAAGGAAGGCACATGAGGAGCAAAACACACACAAAACACGG
>NW_015635536.1:326558-340780 GCF_001515625.1 Sinocyclocheilus rhinocerous
GCTTCATAAAAGCAGGAAATGATCAGCGTGTTAATAGGAGAAGGGACAGAGCGGTGTGGAATAAAGGTAAATTATGTGAAAAATAATGTTTTTTTTTTTTTAAACTAAGCATTAACACATGTTAGACTGCACCCCATAAACACAATCAAGCCTAGAAATAAACATGTGAACCACCCCTTTAAGTTTTTTTTAGTTGCCATAGGCCGCCAGGTGTTTGTACTGTCATTTGATTGACATACTATATGATTCACAGCCAATTTTGAAATCTGAATACCTACAGATGTGACAATATAACAGACATCGCATCTGGAAAAGAACAATTTATTTTCTCTGGTCAAAACTGGCTTGTACATTACATGTCATAATTTCCACCAGACAGTAAAACTGAAACTTAACTAAAGGAAAACTTTGCTGTGAGGTGAGATGCAGGATGAAACCAAAAGATAATTATTTGCTTTGACAAGGGATTTTCAGGAAACACAAAAGCAAAAGCTGAAGAACAATAAAGATAAGAGTCATATGAAGACAAATCTGATCAAATTTGCCCTGGTGTCACTGAACAGGCAGACACTGAGCATTCATCCACAACATCCTTCCATTGTTCCTGTACTTAAAAAAACATAACTAAAGGTCAAACAAAGACTCATCTGAGGTCTCATAACACACATTTATTGACTACACAGCTAAATTTAAAAGAAGCTAGTCACTGACATCTATAAATATTTTAAACTAGATGGTAGATATACTGTTTAGCCCATGCATGTGACATTCCCAAAGGCATATTCCATTTTCAAAGGAGCATTCCAGGAAAATATCAAGAAAAGGTCTATCCAGATCATTTTAAAATGTAATAATTCATAACATTTACATTCTCTTCCCCTCAAGGCAGCTGCATTCATGAAAGACTTAGTAGATCTAAACTCAAAGTCAGTCTTTGTGATATCTCATCAGCGGTTTTTATCATCAGTTCCAATAATTCTTCGTGAATAAGCAGTAAGTCGTACACGCTAAAGTACTAAAACGTTCCTGACAAGGTAAAAATGGTTGGGTTCACAGTCAAAGCAGACAACCAAATGTTACAAACAAAACAAACAAACAAACAAAAAAGTTAAATAATTAAAAAGGAATAGAAAATAGTGCTGTCAAAATTAGCGCGTTAACACAGGCGATTAATTTTTCCAGTTTAACGGTGTTAAAAATATTTAATGCAGGGGCGGACTAGGGTTGACCACCCCACGCACAACTGCTGCTACTGTCTCTTTTTTCTTGACAAGAATTGTGTTTATTTAGATTCACAACCTCTTTACGACCACTACAAACGGGAGACTTTTCAGACGCACACTCCAACTTCGCCTCAGCGCCAGGCACTAGTCAAACGACAAGGAGTTTCAGTACAACAACAGTGAACTGCGGTCAGATGAGATGTTGTCAGGCCATATGTCAGTAAAAAGAAATTTTCCTGTCCTTTTGTGCGGCTGTAGCCTGTATCATTTTATATTAAAGCGGAAATGAAACTACAAGCATGCGTGTATCAGATCCCCATCACATTCAGCAGCGTCAGCTCCTAAAGTCATAGCAGCCAAAAAACCTAACCCAGCTGCTGTGATGTCTGTTAATCAAAGAACAAAAGAAAAAAGACGAAATCAATTAACTTTTGCAGCTTTAAGGATTCGTCTAATTTAGAATTTAGTGTTTGATAACCAATTTCTGTATTTCCTACTTGCTGAAGGGCACACGTATGACATTTATTATGATGGGTTTATGTGAAGATTGTTTTAAGTTCACTTAAATTAGAAGTTGCTATTTTGCTAAAGTCTAATAAATGTTCAAATTGATAGTTCTCAATTATTCTGTAATGTTGAATGGCTATAGTCAATGGTTAGGAAAAAAATAACAATTTCATAGAGACATCAGTAGTATTGGTATCAGTGATAATCGCCTTCAGTCATAATAAATGATGCCATTAAACAAATAATAAAAATATACTGTCTTTATGTTGTTTCTACATTCATTTGAAGATTGAATGTCAAATCATTGCAATATTAAAGTATATTTAAAAACTTTAATGTTTGGTGGGATTAATGTGCGATTAATTAGTTATTTTTTAATCGATTGACAGCACTAATAGATTATTATATTATATTATATTATATTATATTATATTATATTATATTATTCCAAGATAAAGTTACTTGAATGGTTCTTTAAAAATAATAATGCAATGATTAATTATTTTTACATTATCTAAATCATGTTTTTTGTTCTGCAGTCACACTGGATATGAAGAGGTTATCATCTATAGGATATAGATAATAATTTTGACTATTTGAAATATTTTTACTATTATTTTGAACTATTGTTCAAAAGTTTGACATCAGGAAAATTATTTTTGAAAGGCAGTAATACTTGTATTCAGCAGGGATGCATTAAATGGATCAAAAGTGACAGTAAAGGAATTAATAATGGTACATAAGATTTATATTTTTAAAAAATGCTGTTCTTTTGAACTTTTATTAATCAGATACCACTGGGGAAAAAAACCAAGATATCCACAAAAGTATTACGGAGAACAACTGTTTTCAACATTGAAATGTTTCTTGAGCAGCAAATCAGCATGTTAGAATGATTTCTGAAGGATCATGTGACATTGAAGACTGGAGTAATGATGCTGAAAATTCAGCTTTAACATCACAGGAATAAATTACATTTTAACATATTAAAACTGAAAACAATTATTTTAAATTGTCATATTTATTTCATTTTACTGTGCTAACTTTTTTGATTATATAAATGCAACCTTAATGAGCATACACTGAAAAAAAATATTCATTGAATTTACTAAATGCATTTTAAGGTAAGTGGTTACATTTAAATACAGCTACATTTAAATAAACAGATTTAGTTGACTAACTTTAATTTTTTTCTTTTCTTTTTAATGTAGCTAAAATAAATTGTTTGCAACCACTTACCTTAAAAAAATTTAGTATCATTTCTTTTTTAGAGACTTTCAAAACATTTTTTAAAATCTTACAGAGCCCAAACGTTTGACCAGTATACACTACTTTTCAAACGTTTGGGCTCTGTAAGATTTTTTTTTTTTAAATTTAATATAGATAACATTAATTCATAAATCATTCTCGCAGTCAACATTAAATATCACAGATCCATTGGAAACCAGTTCATGTCTCACCTCGTTCTTTAATCTTAACGAAGCCTGTCTTTTCCCTCTCTTGAGAGAAATGACTTTAGCTCTGACAGCTAACATGTTAAGATGTCTCTCAGCTTCAGAAGGTACAAATCTATCCCAGGAACATGGAGAAGATCTCTGCACACAAAAGAAAGCGGAAAAAAGCATTAAATGGCGTGAGAACTTTGATCACAAACAGGTATAGGTTTAGATTTATAGTTGGGTGAGTCTAGGGACCATAATAGGTCCTAATAAGAGTAATAGGGGGCTTGTTTGAGGGACAGAGAAAGATCATGAGTCTAAAATCAAATAATTCATTGCATCATCTGTAAAACATTGTCATGCAAAGGATTTACATTGAAAAAGACATAGTGAGCAGGAAGCCTTGCTTTCATAAACCCATTATGAAACATGAGAACGTAAGAAAAAGAGAGGAGGAGAGAGGTGTGGGCTTGAAAAGGCGGAGAAGAAGTTAATGAAAAAGACAAGGAGGGGGTGAAGGGAAGGAACAGAGAGAGTTCCCGAGACACCAGTTTAATCATTGTGCTTGGCAAGAATGCGCTCTAAATTCACTGTCTGCCTGCACGTTCATTTTGATGGTGGATCGATTCATTTATGAGCTTTTCTGTCACTCTGCTTCAACTCTGCACAGCAAAACATCACCTGGATCTGCTCAAATGCATCTAACTGAGGATTGTAGACTTCTCCTGCTGGATCGGTGAGCCAGATGAACAACCCTACACCCCTTCACTTCTACAGAACCAAGGTAGGCTTGAAGGTCTTCAGTGGAACTATACTCATGGTCCTTCTAAAAGCTGGAAACACACTCTCTTATTGATTTGACTTTGAAAAGACGATTAGCAATGCTTTTTTACATATTCTCATTTTATGGGGTACTAGTTTTTTGACATGTTAAGATGATTTAGTGGTGATTAAGTGGTAGTATTTATGCATTTCTCTGCCCTGTCACTACATCGACTGATATGGTATATCTGTGCTACACTGTCAATAAATAGTACAGGTTTTTTTTGCATTTATTTGCAAAGTGACCAGACTGTGGTTAAATCTCCCTAGAGGATTATTGACTATTAGATTAGTGTATGCTGGCTGTTAAAGTTAATGGCATGATATCAAACGACATTTTAAAAATATGGAGCAGATGCAGAAATATCAAAAGCAGCAGGATGCAGTGCTGACAGAGAGTGATAAAAAAAAGAGAAAGAATGAAAGAGAAAAGATATATTGATAGTGAGGGAAGACAGTTGACAGTGGCATACCTGGCAAAAAAAGACAGTAATTCTTCATTTTGACTTTCCAGCAACTTGCAAGAATAGCTTTCATGACAGAAGTTAGAAGAAAATAGTGAAGCGTTCTCACCATTTCTATTCATGCATTGATTATTTTTTTATTTTATTTAATATTTTTATACCATACATATATAAATAAAATATATTTATAATTACATATTAAACATATCCATTCACATTTATATATATCAGACAGTTGCATAAGGAAGAACTGCTTATTAAAAATCTAAATTTAAAAATGCAAAATGGTGTATGTGAGAGGCATGTTTAGGTTTATTGTCTTCCCTGATGATAGAAAAACAAACGTCTCTCTCTCTCTCTCTCTGTGTGTTTCTTTGCCTGTCACTACAGGGGAAGAATGTGTGTGTTCTCATGCTACTGTGTGTTCCCCTCTCCATGATGGACATCCCTGGTCCTTGCAAACATGCCATAACCATGGACCACCTGCTTCAACTAAAACAACTGGTGAGGAACCAGATCACAATAAAGCTTCATGGAGTCATCCTTTGATTTCAAATGTAACACCTCTGTCTTAACTATTGGTCATTTTACTCTTCAGATCAGCAACCAGTTGCGGACTGGCTGTTCAATCACATATACATTCATAGAGAGAAAACACCTGGTAAGAGGGTCGTTAAAACCCTGTCTTCCCCTGCTTTGTGCTTAAAAACAGATTTGTGTTTTTTCCATAATACAAGCTTCTATTCCAAAGTCTTCTGTTTTGAATCTGGCTTTGGAAATGCAGCAAAGTCGGAGGTGTGTTTTAGATTAGATGCTCACTCCAAATTGTCATCACTCATTGCTGAGATTTCCATTATGGCACCCTTGGCATGGTTGAATTCAGCATGCATTTTGATGAAGCTCTTAGATGTTTCTGTTATTTTATGTTATTTTGTAAAACAGCCTTTTTTTTGAAGACAGTCTGAACTTTGGTTTAGTTTCTTAAATCTGAAGCAAAAAGTCAATTGTACCATCTTACAGAAGATAATTCACAAAGTACATAGTGTTAGTATCAATTCAGTCGCTGATTCACTAAACCAGCGACGTAAACACCAGCAAAACCAAAGCCAACTGCCCGATCTCTTTTGAAAGCAAAGTCAAGTACACATGCTAATGTGCCAGATTTTGTTCTGCAGGTTTTTCCAAACTGCTTCTTACTCATTTATCTTCCTTGTCTTTTAGAGCGTGGTGTGTTATGTCAAAGCTGCTCTGCCAAGGGTGCTTGAACTGTTTAACGTCCATTTCAAATACGTGCGGGGCTCAGGAAGTGCTCAAGCAGTGGTCTCCATACAGAACCTCATTCTCAACATCTACTCCCAACACTGCATACCTTCACTGGACGAGCAACTGGAGGTGTGTGCACACTCACACAGTGTTGGGGAAAGTTCCATTTAAAAGTAATGCATTACATTACTTGCGTGTTACTTTTTGTCACCTGGGCTGGGCTTGCTTATTTGTTCTTTAATAACTAAAAAACACAAAAGTTATATTTTTGGCAGTTGTAAAGGCCCTTTTTCACACCAAAAGTGAAATTAATAAGCCTCAAGCTAAAGGAAGTGCTTATGTACCTCACTTTAGAAGTTACTTAAAGTAATCTGATTATGTTACTCCGTTACTTGTAATGCGTTACCTCCAAAACTGCTTATACTCAAACATCTTGTTCTCAGGGACAAAAAGCCTCACTTTATGGATCGCTAGGTTACTTTAAGATTAATCAGTGAATTTTTATGAACTCACAGTAAACTATTATTTTGGTAACACTTTACAATAAGGTTCAATTCTTAAAAATAAAGGTTCTTTATTGGCATTTATGGTTCCATGAAGAATCTTTAACATCCATGGTTTCTTTCCACAGAAAAAAATATCTTTATACACATTTTTCCAATGCCCCTTTGACGCTTTTTGTGAAATATGGGAATAAACTGTAAAAAAATCTGTTAAAGTTTCGCTCTATGAATGAAATCGGACAATAAAGGGAAATGTGTACAAGTCTAAAAGCGTTAACAATTTACTTTCAACAGATCAGGAATAACCCCAAAAGCTCGATTATGTGAGTCTGCAGCAATATTACAGATGTGTTAAATATCACAGTAGTAATGTCTGCATTATGTAACATTCGTTGCCCTAATCAAAAATGTTCAATGACTGGAACATTGAGTGATAATATTTCAAAGCCATTTTCATCATTTTGACAGACAAAAAATATTATATTTACCTGCTTTAGAAACCTTCCAGTAAACACTGTTAATAAGGATTCGAAGTGAAAAAGGGAAACAACTACATTTTAAAGCATCCATGTGGAAATAAACCAGGAAAGAGATGTGAGGATTTGGAAAGAAAAATGAGAGATTCTTAGTGCATTCCAGTGAATCATGGAATATAGTTGTAAATGAAATAGGGAGAACAGACACATATGCAAAAAAAAAAAAATAATAAATTAGAAAAGAAAAGAATGCAGCAGACTGAAAAGAGCTCTTGCCATAGATATTCTTGTGGAGATACTATATATACCACATTAAAATAAACATTACATTATTCTCTTGACATCTGAAAATCAATCATTCAGTCCAACTAAAAGATAAGGATCGGTGGTCTGATATTTTTTAATACTCGTTGTTGTCCATAGTTCTGAGTCAGTGATTCAGTGATCCATTTGTTCCTGAATCAATCAACTATTCTGAATGAATCAACCATTTTAAACAAATCAGTTAAAATAATGATTCAGTCAGTGGCGGGCCGTGCATTTTACACCTAGGCCTTCAGTGGCATCCTACATGAATTAATCCATCTCTTGAGTCATTCCACAAAACCGGTACGATTTGGACTTACACATTTTTATCAATGTATAAATGTATTATACATCAAATGTATTACTTTTCTGAACACCTCACAACATTAATGACATATTTAACTTCCAGAAAAACATATTTTCCCACCTCAGGCATCAAATCCCTATTATTATTGGTCATTATTTTAATATATGGGCACTATTAGTCTTCAACCCCGTTATGGACACTATGGGAGCTCTCTGAATATGATTATAAAATGTATTTGTAATGAAATCAACATTTTCCTGTTAATCAGATGTCCCTCACACTAATTCAGTATTTGCAAATATAAAAGTTACATAAAATCTCACACTTTTGCTATACTAAAGCCTGAAATGGGCACTTTTTGTGACAGCAACCTCATCATTTTTGATCAAAGAAGTGGCTTAACTTCAGAATTTGAACTAAAATCAGTATTCTTATGATTGCTCTGAACATTTCAGACTGAGCTCAACAAACACTAAATTGCTTTTTCATAAACTTAAAATAAAAAATTAATAAAAATGTAGGTGTGACGGGGTTGAGACTAGGGTAACGGGGTTGAAGATGGTAACAGGGTTGAAGAGACAAATACATCTTAACATATAAATAGCTGTTTTTACTCAAATTCACTGTAAGATTTTCTATAAACACTGCATTTCATTATGTAACCAAGAAAGACAACCGACAGAAATTGCAATTGAACAGTTTTATTAACCTGACTGCAGGAACCATGCACTGTTAAATTGTGGGAACTTATATAGACAGGTGTGTGCCTTTCCAAATCCTGTGCAATCAACTGAATTTACAGCATGTGGACTCCAATCTAATTGTAGAAACATCTCAAGGACGATCAGTGGAAACAGCGTGCACCTGAGCTCAATTTTGAGTGTCATGGCAAAGGCTGTGAATACTTATGTGCATGTGATTTTTTTATTCTATTTTTTTGTAATAAATTTGCAAAGATTTCAAACAAACTTCTTTCACGTTGTCATTATGGGGTATTGTTTGTAGAATTTTGAGGAAAATAATGAATTTAATCCATTTTGAAATAAGGCTGTAACATAACAAAATGTGGAAAAAGTAAAGTGCTGTGAATACTTTCCGGATGCACTGTATTCAGTCAGTTTATAATGCTCTAATGTATACTAAGTTATTGTTGTTTTTCCTGCAGTCAGGTTAATAAAACTGTTCAAGCAGAGAAGGCTTTGCTGGCCCTGACGGCCCACCACTGGATTCAGTGACTCACTCTTTAATACTATTAACTTAGCTGCATATTTAAAAAGTATAATTTCTATATTTAAAATTGCATATTAAAGCTGATGTCTCATAACAATGTTTATGCAATTGCAGTGTGCATTCATGCCACCTTTGAGCTGCATTAAACATTAATGACTGTCCATTTACCTTTATTTAATAAATGCTATAAGTAAAAGAAGGCTACTGTTCATTGCATTCACTGCTGTTAACATATAATTTTCATGTTAGGTGTTATTTACTTTTTACAGCATTTAATAATCATGGGTAACGTGCAACTTTTTAACGTATGCAACTTTTAACATAAAAAATCTTTTGGTAATCTATAGAAATGAACATTTACCAATAAAGATTAATTAATGATGGAAAAATTAGTTCATTGTTAGTTCATATTGCCTATTGCATTAACAAATCTTTCTCCACCTTGTTGTAAAAGTTGCCTTTAAAGGTTATCAGGATGATAGTCAGAGATACGTGAAGGCCTACATTTCAACTGACAGTCAGATATGGCATGTTTGCTTGATTTTTTGTTTGCACTTCAAGTGTGTTTGTACGTATGTGAGATAGTCTTATGTGAAATCACAAACAAGTTTTAAATATTGTGTTCAGAAACATCACTCAAGAACGTTTTGGCCCATATGTGTGGCTATTATTTAAACTTTATTAAGCATAATGAAGCATTATTAAGCCTATTAACCATTGTTGATTGGTTTACTTACAACATTTGCATTCCTTTTCATTTATTCGAAAAAATATTTCTAAAAAATTAAGCTTGAGAATTTTTCCATCTGGCAGCTGGTGTCGTATATCAGCCGTGCGTGAGAAATGTGGTTCAAGTATAAGAAGTACAAAGAAGTCATGCTGTTACTTTGTCATACTTCTAATGTGAAAAAGGCATTACTACAGTCGCTGTACATACTTTCAATGAGCTTTATTAAATGAGTTTGCTTCCTTCTTTTCTGAGAAGATCAATAATATCAGGAAGGCGATTAGCACATCCCCAAGTTATGCAGAGGTTAGACAGATTCGACCAGATTTTAAATGTACTACAAGTGCACATTCAATACAATTAAGAATACTCAATTCACAAGTGATGGACCACGTTTATGATTCTTTGATGGTACTTTTGTGTTCTTTTTGAAGCTTGAAACTTTGTGCCCCACTGAAAAAAAACATTCATGGTTTTAGAACAACCAGTTTGATTAGATGATGACAGAATTTACATTTCTGGGTGAACAATCTTTTTTAAATAAACTTGCCTTGCCTTGCCTTTATTTTTCTTTTATTTCCAAAAAGGCACTTTTAGTGATTTATTGACATTGCTTATATTTGCCATGTAATTCCTAATTGAAACTGCATGCAAAGTGTGCATGAGGCAGAAACTCTCCTTCAGTATAGCCTCTTCATCAAAACATAATCTCTCATGGCATGAAGCAAAGCATGTGGATTACAAGATCCTCTCAAACTACACTTAAGGAAACACTAGCTCTGGCTTTGCTGAAGATAATACTGAACAGACAATTTGTCATCATAGGGATTCCCCTGTCACATCAAAGGAGGAAACATACTGAGGCTAATTTATAAACCGGCTACGTTCTTGACAATTTAAACTTCAAAAGTATTTTTGCCTGTATAAATGCAGCTTTGGTGAGCATGAGAGATGTTTTTAATTCAGATATATCATGTATATATAAACTCACCAACCCTACATTTTCAATAAATGCATATTAATTTGGTAATGCATATTATGATGCTACTATATTTTTTTAAATAATTTTTTTAATGTTTAAAAAATTTGTTGGTATATCTTAAAAAAGTTGAATGAAAAAAAATCATATGTAATCATTCACTCACCCATGTTGATCCAGAGTCGTGACGAATTTCTTCTGTGAAACACACACACAAAAAATAATTTTGTTAATAAACATAAAAGCATCAAGAAAGTAGTCTAAGTCATCCAAGTCATCTAAGGCTTTATTCGTTCACCAAACTGATACCACTATTTCCTCATGACTCAAGTGGCAGAGTGTGGATGTCAAGATATTCAGTGAACAATGACTTTAATTTCATTTCTGATCTTCAAATGAGTCATATCCTTTCTGAAAAAGAAATACACTTCAGCATACTTTTAAAAAGAACACTTATTAGGGATTTAATATACTTTTTTTTTTTAAATGCTTAAGTGTGAACTGAATGTTTTCGGACACTTGCATGTTATTTGAAATTAAATTAAAATGTACTATAATTTAAATTTATATTAAATGCAATTAGTTCAACTTAAGAGTGCTTTTGACCCACTGAAGTCAGATTTCAGCACAGCGTTGTAATTTCATAATTACTTTTATTACCTTTGAAATATGGTTAAAGTATACAGATAAATTTACTGACAAGCATTTATGATGAACTAAAATATTCTTTAAAATAGAATTTCACTGAATCTTGTATGCCATGTATTTACATTTGTAACTGCACATTTGTAATGAAGTTTATTTAAAATATATAACCTTTAAATGTAATAATCAAATAACACTACAATACTACAATTCAGAACAATAATCAAGTACTTATTCAAAATATCGAAATAAGTGTACTTCTTTGAGAATGACAAACAATTATTACAAAGTAATAATATACAATTTACTTTAAAACTTTTAATTTTACATGAAGAAACAGACAATTCAAGTCATTGTCCTTTTATTTCATTAATATTATATATATATATTGAAGCTTGAAACTTTGTGCCCCACTGAAAAAAAACATTCATGGTTTTAGAACAACCAGTTTGATTAGATGATGACAGAATTTACATTTCTGGGTGAACAATCTTTTTTAAATCCACCAAAACAATCTTAAATAGAGATAAACCCCATCCCTTTGCATTTCTTTTTGGGTTTTTGTTTCACTCTCACTCTGCAGGAGGACCCTGTAGCATTCGAGAGGCAATACAATGAGTCTCCTCTCCAGGCACTTCAAAGAGTCGAGGAGGTTTTGTCCCTCTACTTGCACCTCATCACAACCACAAACACTCCTGTTAACTGGACCTGTGAGCAAGAGTATAGCAGCAATCTACCCCCTACTGCAACACAGCTAACCACCAGCACAGGTGAATGCACACACACACACACACACACACACATTCAGCTTCAAGAAAACGAAACAGGTAGTAAAGCTGTAGGAAAGACTGAAATGATTTTCAAGCACACACACACACACACACACACACATCCCTGCAGCAATGATTAAACCCACGTTTGTCTTTTGAAAGAGGTCGCGGTGGGATTATTCGGGCAAGATCCTCAGGAGTCCTTCAGCGATGATTTTTACAGGCTGGGCTTCATTGTGGTCTCCATCTGTGGAGGATTTCTTATCGTACTCACTGCCTACTGCCTACTAGAGAGAAAGGTATGCTATTCCTCCATTAACGTAGACATAAATGCCATCTGAGCATCCAGAACTTTTATACACAATATGTTATAATGTGATAAGTTTCCATAAGGTCAAATGGGCAAAGCAATGATTTTTACACTATGACATGCGTTTGATCACTTCTCAGCAGCGTTCTATATGTATAAAGTTATATATTCTGGTGCTTTTGTTGACATATATGTGTGACAGGTAGTGACAAACATAATTTTGAGTTATTGCAAAGGCTTGGCAGGCTTCTATGTAGTGTATCATGATGAAAGACCTCCAGCCAGCACAATGTTCTTCACCTCAATCTGGTATTGATTTGTGATGGTGTGTATGTCTAACACTAGAAAGCCTTTGGTTCTTTAGAAGTTGTGTTGGACTATTAATATCAGATGAAATGACAAAACAGCCTTATGTGATGTTTTTTTTTTAAGTGGAAATGAAAGTAAAGCCATTTTTAAAAAGTTGAGTGATTCTTGAAGCATTTTCATAGTGGAAAATATTCTCACATTACCAAAAAATTAAATACTACAGACTTCATAAGTAACTACGTAAGAACTAAATTACTTTGTTGTAGCAGTTAATGAAGTCTTTTCGGCTAAATGTGGACCAGAAAATCACTCCAGATTATTCAGGTTAGGAAAATCAGACCCAAGAGTCCATTATTTAGCAAACCAACACAGGTTTTCTTGCAATATATGTTAGTACCCGCTAATGCAAAGCAGTCCCACAGCATGACACTATTATCACCTTACTGAAATTCTCTGTAGATATCAGTGGTAGAGGTATTTCGCCACAAGTATGCTTGCGAATTTTGACTTGGAGGCTTAGAGAGTACACTTTCATGTTTCTTAACACAGTTAAGCATACTTTTAAAAAGTGCATTTTGTAATAATATCCAAAAAAAAGTTTTACTTTGAGTTACATTTTAATTAATGTTTTCATAATCTTGTGTCATGCTTTAAAGTACACTTATTTTGATGTGCTGACTAACATATTAAAGGTGACATATCAAGAAAATCTGACTTTTCCCCGTGTTTAAATGCTATAATCGTGTCCCCGGTGCATCTATCAACCCAGGAAACGTGAAAAAGATTAACCCAGCAATTTTTTTGGTAAACCTTTCTCTGCAAGCTTGTAAAAAAACAAGCGCATCAGATTTCACTCCCCCCGTGACGTAGAAAGGGGATCTTATTATAATATTACCGCCCTTAATCTGCAAGTTTCCACCCACGGCGCCGCCATTGTGTTTTCGCAAGCGACAACAACGGTGTACCAGTTTGGCAAAGGTTCGAGAAGGCATGTTAAATGTTTTGTCGTTGGCTGCACAGATGAGCACAGAACACTATTTAGAGTCCCAGCTTCAGAGGAGACAAGAGAGCAATGAATTTACTGATTTATTTACTGTATATTACGCTGATGCCACACAGATCTAATATAAACATGCAATTTATTTCCCAGCGGTTTACCTTCACAGACATAACCGACTGTTTTTATAACTCAGGTGTGTTTTTAACATAAACTTATGTATATTTGAAAGAGAACTTAGTAATCACATGCTTTCTGTGCGCATGCTTCAGATGTTTGCACTCAGAAAACTGTATCAGAAGTTTAAACTAATATGGTTTAAAGCGCATGATTTCAGCACGATAGACATGATAATAAAAACTAAACAGATGTTTTTTTAGCAGAGTATCTGAGGAAGGAGCTGTAAAGGCACAGCCCTATTCTGGAAAAGAGGGCGGGGAGCAGCAGCTCATTTGCACTTAAAGAGACATGCATGAAAACAGCGTGTTTCTGCTTCCACTCAAAATAGGCATTTTTTAAATGATACAATAAATGATCTGTGGGGTATTTTGAGCTGAAACTTCACAGACACGTTCTGGGGACACCAGAGACTTATATTACATATTGTAAAAAGGGGCATAATAGGTTTCCTTTATAGCACTTGTAAAGTAATTGATTATACTTTTAACTGTAGTCTGTTATTCAATGGTACATTTCAAGTTAATATATTTTAAATGTACTAAATTACAACTTCATCATTATAAATGTGTAATTACAAATACATGTAAATACATGACATACACATCAAGTCAAGTCAAGTCAAGTAAACTGCTTTAGTTAAAGGGGTCATATGATGCTGCTAAAAAGAACATTATTTTGTGTATTTGGTGTAATGAAATGTGTTTATGCGGTTTAAAGTTAAAAAAACACATTATTTTCCACATACTGTACATTATTGTTTCTCCT
>NW_015635536.1:340790-380066 GCF_001515625.1 Sinocyclocheilus rhinocerous
GGGGTGTGGCTGACTCTTAACTTTTATAAAGAATATCTCTTTGGATTTGAGACTTTAGTCTTTGCAACTTTACAGATCTTCTTTATGCACCAAGAGCTTGTAACACTCCAAAGAGAAAGGAAAAAATGAAATTGCATCATATGACCCCTTTAAGGTTGTCAACGATTTGTTACTCTCTGGTGACTAAGGTAATCTCTCCATTCTCCTGCTGCTCGACCTCAGCTCAACATTTGATACTGTCTGTCACAAGATATTACTCTCTCGCCTTTCAGAGATAGGTGTCTCAGGTGCTGCACTATCCTGGTTCTCTTCCTATCTCACTGATAGACAATACTACATCACTATGCATAATTATAAATCTCCCACTACTTTACTCGGTCAGGGTGTTCCCCAGGGCTCTGTTCTTTGGCCATTACTATTTATTACTTACATCATGCCTCTTGGACATATTATCCGTCGTCATGGTTTTCATTATCACTGTTATGCTGATGATATTCAGATATACACTGCATGCAGACCAGATTCTATTCACCAGACCACATCACTATCTACCTGTGTTAATGAGCTAAAGGCCTGGCTAAATTCTAATTTTCTCAGTTTGAATTTGAACAAAACAGAAATTTTAATTACTGGCCCCCCTTCACTAACAAAAAATATAGTAAATGCTCCCAGTTTCAACCTTGATGCTACAACAATTTTTCCATCTGCTACTGTCAGAAATTTAGGCATTACTCTTGATCCTTCACTGACTCTGGATGTTTACATTAGTAAACTATCCAAAGCTGCATTTTTCCAGCTTCGCCGTTTAGCCCAACTTCGATCCTATGTTTCTCCAAAAGATGCTGAATCATTAGTGCATGCTTTTATTACATCACGCCTCGACTACTGTAATGCTCTTTTTGCCGGATTACCATTGCACTCTATCTCTCGTTTATAATATATTCAAAATTCTGCTGCAAGAATATTAACCCATACTAAACGATCTGCTCATATTACCCCTATCTTATTTAAACTCCATTGGCTCCCTATATCATCTGACATTACATACAAAATTCTTCTGCTTATTTTTAAATCACTCAATGGCCTTGCTCCTCCTTATCTCTCTGATCTATACTGTCTCCTTACGTTTACGCCTCGATCACTTTGATCTGCAGGATGTGAACTTCTTACTGTACCTAGATTTCTATTATCTATCTTCAATGGGCGACAGGTCATTTTCTGTAATTGCACCTAAACTATGGAACTCTATACCACTGGCACTAAGGACAATAACCTCACTCTCTGTATTTAAATCACAACTCAAAACCTACTTGTTTACCCAATACTATCAGTCATAACATGTTCTTTAGACACTCTCCTCATCCTATACTACCAGCTGTAATTCTCTCTGAGTATTTTCGTTCTGTGTATTTTTGTTGCATTTACTATTCTTTGTTTGTTACTTATTGACACTATCCTTTTTCTGTTGTTACTTGTATCTCTGTTTCCAGTACATAATTGTCCCATGATATGCAACTGCAATCATGTCTATCCCCGGACTGGGCAAATGTCTACTGCCCACTTAATTTGATTAATTGTTTGAGAAATAACGGTTTATGACTATGTGAATCGACTGTCTATTGTGTTACTGCTTTTGTACAGTGTCCTAGCACTTGGGAAAGGCACTATATAAATTAAACATATTATTATTATTATTATTAAGTCACCATTATTTATATAGCGCTTTTTACAATACATGTTTCAGTAGAAATGGCATTCAAGTATATTTTAGTTTACTATAAAGGCTGGTCATTACATTTAATTGAACAAATCACTTTAACCAACAGAAGACAATAGAAGTAATTATGAACTTACATATGAACTTAACTGGGTCAAACAAGCCCTCTAAATTTCAGCAAAATGCATTGAAATAAATGTAAACTATAATACATTTTCATTCAACTGTAATTAACATTTAGATGAGTGTCTGAAAACATTACATTCAGTTCGCACTTATGTCCTTTTTAATAAGTACTTCTTAAAGAATATGATAAAGTGTGCTTCTTTTTCACAAGGATCATTACTACTTTAAAAAAAATGATTTTCACTGTTTCAGATTATTTTCATGTGGCTCTTAAATACAGACCATGATGCAGAGCTCTTGCTCACAAATATACTGATTGTTCTTGCAGTTTCCTTCTGATCAAGCCATCAAAACATATTTTCCAGGAGATATTATTTACTGTAAGACTAGCGTAGCACTCTCTTAAGTAAACAAAGTCAAGTTTATTTATATAGCACCTTAAAAGCAATGTGTGTTGACCAAGGTGCTGCACAACCAAAACAAAAATTGTTGAAATAATTATTTTATTTTTTGGGGGAAAAAAATCATCCAACAATAAAAGCATTATTTAGACACATACAATTTTAAGTCCTTAAATATGAATTATATAAAAGAGAAAAAACAGGAAAAGAAAAATGGATAACACAAAACATCACCAAACAAAGAAAAGAAAACAAAAAAGGTTATTTAATGACCCAATGAAATGGATTGACAAGTGTAGTTTTCTTTAAGATTGTCCAATGTCCATTAGCATCGCCATTCATCTCACTGCCAGTTGCTCAGCTGGAGCATGCAGATTTTTAAAGCAGTCACCTGTGCCGTAAATGCAGTGTTTACTAGCCACTTTGGAGCCACAGATAAAAAGCTGTCTAATTGGCTGATGCACTTTTCCAGTCAGCCTTGTATGTTTAAGGAATTCTTGTCCATTAACAGCTATCGAAAGCTGTAGCTGTGTAATCTAATAGTACTGATGTTTTTTTATTTATTATTGCAGATGTTTCGCCAGTTTTCAGTTTTTGTAGGCCTCATAATGGTGTGAAATGGATTTGGAATGGATATTTTTCCATGTCTCCTGCCTCATTAAAAATTTACACTGGAGCCAGAAATAGCTTAAGCCAGAAACAAACATATTTCTCCTATCTTACGAATCCTTAGGCTCACACTTGATCTATTACTGCCTTTTAAAGAGAATAATGAAAAGCGAGAAGTATAAAGTGAAGAAGTATTTGTTGAATATGTGACATCCCTTATGCATATCTAATTTCAGTTATAATTCTGTTTCCTCAACAGAAGCTGCAGCGTCAGCTTTACAGAACAAGAATTTCATCAGACTGGGGGTAACTTTGTGTTTTATCCTACTATTATCTTGAACAGTTTTTTGCTGTTTCCATATTGTCGTATATAAATTTAATATATTTGAACGCTTTGTACCATCTATGACCTAATATGTCAAAACATCTAGCCATGGAATATCTAAATTTCTCTTATAGATTACAAGTTGTCGAAAACTTTGAAATCCAAGAGGAAGTATGTAAGTATATGATTAAATATACATCTTTGCTTGAGTTCATAATATCAAAATTGACAATAAAAATAAATTAATAGCGATAAAAATAAATGATAGATTCCTCAGTATTTAGAACAGATATGTGATATTGGGTTGGTATTTGATTTATCAATATTTCTTCCTCATACCTTTCCCGACTTAACTGCCGATGCTCATAATTTCAGCCATTATCTTCAGCACACAGACAGTTTTTCTCCAAAAGTAGGAGTCCAATGGCCTAGGAGGGACATAAAAAATGACTGAATATTGTACACAGCAAGTGATTAAAAAATAATAATAAAAATTCTTGGTTAAACGTTTGAACATTTATACTCTGATACACTCTTAAAAATAAAGGTGCTTCATAAAGAACCTTTAACATCTGAAGAACCTTTCTATTTCACAAAAGGTTCTTTGTGGTGAAAGAAGGTTCTTCAGGTAAGAAAGAGATGGTTCTTTGTGGAACCAAAAATGGTTCTTCTATGGCACCACTGTGAAGAACCTTTTAAGCACCTTTATTTTTAAGAGTGTACAAGGTTTCCCAAACTCAGGAACTGCAGGAAGGTCATCATAAGTGGATGAAAATTAATTAATTAAATGTAATAAATAAATAAGCATACTAAAATATGAAATGTTTTTTGAGTATATATTCAGGAGTATTTTTCTACAGTCTTTACACATCTTTACTTTAACTATAGCGCATATGTGTTCATATACTTAATTCTCCTTCTCATCTTTCATAGACCAGATGAATGACCGACGGACACAGCTTGGCTCACACCTCTCCACTGCCTTCTAAACGATTTGCTCTTTCTGGATGCTCACAGAAGAGTATAAACAGTGAACTAGACTTTCTGATGCTTCAGGAAGACCACGACCATGATCAGAGGAGGCAAACTGAAGAGATATGTCTGATCTGTCAAGCTAACTCATACGCCTTGGACCTTGTACACATGTAAATGTGCATATTACTACAAACATCTATTTCTGGACTACTGGAAAAGTCAAAGTATTGCATGCTCAGTAATGCTACAGTTACATCAATCCACAACACCTACTGTATGAGCTAGAGGAGGAAAATCATTCAATCCTAGTTTGTTTCATAGTTGGTTTCATTTGTCAGTCTACTATATTGATGTTATTTTTCATATGTGAACAGTATCTTACAGTAAACTTTGTTGATACAGAACAGTTTCTTAATTTCTTTCCATTTCCAGTATGAAGTAAATATATATTTTAATTGAGATTGAGCTCAAATGGTCAAAAACATTTATTGGGCAAAGTACTGCATGTAAAAAAATTTAAATAAAAATGCTCACCAAAAAATTTAAATCACCCTTTACATCATTACCCTGAAAATATACTCACCCCCAGGCTGTTCAAGATGCAGAAAAGTTTGTTTCCTCATCAGAATGGATTTAGCATTACATCACTTGCTCACCAATGGATCCTCTGCAGTGAATGGGTGCCGTCAGAATGAGAGTCCAAACAGCTGTTAAAAACACCCTAATATTTCACAAGACTCAAGTCTATCAATGAATGGCTTGTGAATCAAAAAGCTGTGTTTGGAAAAAACAAATGCATCATTAAGGAGTTTTAACTTGAAACTGGCCAAAAAACGGGTCCATAATCCATAATAGCACAACCCTCAGTGAAAAAGTCCATCCACTGTTGTCCTCTCACTTCAAAATCCATACGTCAACTGGAACGTTTTGGACTGTAAAAAGTACTTGACCTGTGCATATTTCTCTCCGGATTCAGACAAGACAACTTTTCAATGGAAAAAGCAATATTATGGATAGAAAGACTTGTATTTTAGGCGGAAGCAATGGTTTGAAGCTAAACAAAATCTTAATGACAGATGTTTCTTTCAAACATGCAGCTTTTTGCTTCACATTAGATGGACTGGACTATCAGCTGTTTGGACTCTCATTCTGACGGCACCCATTCACTGCAGAGAATCCATTGGTGAGCAAGTGATGTAATGCTACATTTATCCAAATCTGTTCTTGGATGGATTTTCATTTTTGGTGAACTGTTCCTTTAAGATAACACTGTCTCACTTATCTGCCTATTTTCCAAAAAGTGTTTTTTTTTTGGTGACATGCTGACATGAAAATGCTGTTTGAGCTGACAACAGTACATTTTAACAGGGCAATTTTGCTCATTTATATTTAGTTCATAAGTTATATTATGGGAACTTTCTTTTGGTTTTCCACACAAAGCCAAAATCCAAGTAGGATGGCATATTATCTACTATAACAAAACCGAAGAAAACAATTCCAGACACAAATGTTTCCGGACGGCCCACTTGAGCTTTTCAATTTGCATTTTGTTTCTGTCTAAGTTTCTGTAGGAGTGTGTGCCACCATTTGGCTAAAGCATTAAACATTCACAGACTTCTCTCTAAATTAAAACCAAAGAAATGTGGTAGAGATTTTCGGACGTCTGCTGAAGATTAAAACAAGCCAGTCTTCTTAGTAAAAAGGAAGAGCTTATATTTAGCAGAAAAACAGAACTTTCTGGTGAACGAGATTTGAAGGCTGACTGGGTGTATTCCTGTCACAACCAAAATGAATATTCGGAAAACAAATCAAATACACAAGCTACACAGGGTTTAGGCTACTTTATGAAGGGTCCACAGTGAGATGAAGGTTGTATTTATTTGTATCTAAATGGCATTTTCATTGCAGTTCCACAACAGACAGTTGCAGCAGTGCATGTAAGAACAAGAGAAAGTAGGTAATTAATTCATTAATTAATAAAATAAGAGGAACCAGGGTTGGTTGACACAGGGTTAAGTTTTTTGTTAAAACAAATCTTCTCTCTAAAACTTTTAAATATTATAAAACTAATATTCTGTACACTATCGTTTAAAGGGGTCATATGATGCTGCTAAAAAGAACATTATTTTGTGTATTTGGTGTAATGAAATGTGTTTATGTGGTTTAAGGTTCAAAAAACACATTATTTTCCACATACTATACATTATTTTTTCTCCTCTATGCCCCGCCTTTCTGAAACGCGTCGATTTTTACAAAACTAATCGGTCTGAAAAGCGAGGTGTGCTCTGATTAGCCAGCTATCCAGTTTTAGTCTTTGCAACTTTACAGATCTTCTTTATGCACCAAGAGCTTGTAACACTCTAAAGAGAAAGGAAAAATTGAAATCGCATCATATGACCCCTTTAAATGTTTGGGGTCAGTAAGACCCCAAACATTTTTTAGAAAGAAATTAATACTTTTCTTCATCAAGGATACATTAATTGATCAAAGATGACAGTAAAGACATTTATAATGTTACAAAAAAAATTATATTTCATATAAATGCTGTTCCTTTGAACTTTGTATTCATCAAATAATCCTGAAAAATGTATCACATTTTCCAATATTAAGCAGCACAAATGTTTTTCATCATTGATAATCAGAAATGTTTCTTAAGCAGCAAATCAGAATATCAGAATGATTTCTGAAGGATCATGTGAAACTGAACACTGGAGTAACGACTGCTAAAATTCAGTTTCACAATCACAGGACTGAATTTCATTTTATATTCAAACATTAAACAGTAATTTTACATTGTAATACATTTTACTTTGTTTTTGATCGAATAAATTCAGCCGTGGTGAGCATAAAAGGCTTCTTTTAAAAATCTTACTGACATGAAGTTTTGAAAGGCAGTGTAAAATGTTAACATTTTGTGAGAAATGTTACAAGCTTCTGAGAAATTGTAAATGAGTTGAAACATGGTTAGCACATGGAGCATACAATTAAATCATTATCCCTATTAGGATAACAGCATTATTTTGTCACAAACAAATGAATAAAATTCATGTTCAGTGTTTCTTGACTTTGCATTTGCACATTGTTAGCTTATATCAATAAATCACAAGTACGTCTGCAGTTAATCTGTTAAAGAGTGTTAAAAGCATCTGCTGTGAACAAACATCTGATAAACGTCTTTAACAAGTCAGTTGTATATTCATTCTAAATCCCAAACATCAAAAAGATCTTTTCTAAATGTCTATAGACAAATGAGCAAACACTAAAAAAATATGTCTGTAAATATGTTTACGATGTAAACACGCACATCAAATGCACCAATTACAAAGAATACAAATTGTGGCAACCAATTGTGCCATGAGTTGCAGTTCTGCAATTAATTCTCATTCTTTCCTACACTTTTTTTCATTCCTGCCGAGGTTAGCCTTTATCACAGATGTCTGTGAACATCAAAGTACTGTTTTTGATTTGCGCTGGTGTTTTTCCACATGGATTTTTCCTGTAGAGCATTCCTGTCTGCTAGTCGGTTGCCTTTTCACAAGGGAAAACAGTGTTTGGCTCTCCATTATTAGGAAACTCTGTTGTTGACCACTTCCTAGGTTCCTAGTATCAAACAGACTTTTGGTATGCCTAATATTTTGGATTTACACGGTTTTGTTTCTCAAGCTGTCCAGCACAATAGAACAAGCACAGAATGAACGACAACTCCACACCATATTCACATATAAATATATACATGTGTAAATAGATAATCAGATGTTGTAACTGGTTCAAACAGTCAAAACATTCCGTATGCATGCATTTTTCTAGCCACAACTAGCCAAAAATGAAACTTAAGAGTGTCTTTAATGTAATTTCCAAAACTTCAAACGTGGCAAATGCTTACCACGCAATGGAAAAGAGTGTGTAAATAGGCTCACAGCTCCCTCTAGAGGTCTTCTGCTCAGTAAACAAGACAACGTCAACTCTACAAAACATAAACACAAAGCCAAAACTGTGAGAGTGTTTTACTTCATTAGATTTTTATAAAAAAATGAAGTGGTCTCTCGCCAACAGATTTTTGAGATTCTCCTTTTCACCTAATTTTTTGGGGGTGTGGCCATTTTTACGTTGAATGTGCGAGACTTCCGGTGTCAGCCGCTTAGTTATTTCGGCTACACAAAAACAGTCAGTAATGCTGCTTAATGTTGCAAACCCGTATTTGTCATTATGTTATTTTAATTATCATAAACACATTGGGTTGTAACGCAAACAGTTTTACTATTTACTGCACTTTTCTTTTTGTTGTTTATTTTACATATGAATCAGAAGTCTGTCACGTGCAGTTACCCTGCTTTGAAAAATAAGGGAAATATTCGATTTGTACTGTTTTTGTTGTTGTACTGATACCCTTGTGAAAAAGAAGTGCACTTAACTGTATTGAAATTATGCACTTTTAGTGTAACTTAGCCTACTTCAAATCTGAAATCTTTTTAAAAACTGTAGGCCTACTTGCAGATAATACTAGTTGCTGGTAGCCATTGACTTACATAATTCCCCCCATACTATGGAAGTCAGTGCAACTGTTTGGTTACCAACATTCTTCAAAATAGCATCTTTTATGTTAAACAAAATAAGAAACTCATACAAGTTTGGAACAACTTGAGGGTAGGTAACTGATGACAATTTTCCTTTTTGGGTGAACTATCCCTTTAAGTAGGACATAAATGCATGTCATTTCCATTGGAAGTTGTATGTCATGTATTTAAATATATTTGTAAAAAGTAATATAATAAGATATTAAAATATAATACGGATGCAAACAAGCCACTGAAGTATAATATTTGTATTTCTTTTTTTTGTGTGTGGTAATTTCTCATTTTCCAAATCTCCTCAGATTTGGAAAATGAGGCAGCCTCTATTCTCAACATGAACCGCAAAATTTTTCAGGCTCACCGAGATGACAGATTGGCTGGCAGATCATAAGGCGTCTCTGAGATCAGGCCGATTTAATGTCATATTTGATTTATTACCACAGATGGGGCGCAGGATTCCTCAAAGGCAGTAGCTGGATATACAGAGCCAAAAAAAACCCATCTTGGCTGCTAATGTTATGTCATGGTCTGTATGGTTCTTACAGAAGTCTCACAGAACTTGAGTCCGCCAGTCCACTGAGATGACGTAAAAGCTGAATGTTTGAACATTGTGTCCTCTTTTAGTGTTTTTTTTTTTTTTTGTAATCTGCATTCAACCCACATTGAGGTTTTTATACACCTGAACCATGTCATTTATTATTTTAGATACTTGCATTGCATTTCTGCAGCCACTAGATCAGTCTTTCTCAATCCTGGTCCTGCGGTTCAATAAAAAAAAAAAAAAAAACAGCTATTAGGAAAAATATCTGTTTTTCCCCCCCTGTACAATAAGTCAAATGGTACCAAAAATGGTTATCAACATTCTTAAAAATATCTTTATGTACGAAGAAAAAAATTCATACTGGTTTGGAACAACATGAGGGTAAATCAATGAGGAGAATTTATTTATGGGTAAACTATCCCTATAAGTACATAAGAATTAAAAAATCTGATTGGCTGGAAGGCCACTAGATCAGTCTTTCTCAATCCTGGTCCTGCGGTTCAATAAAAAAAAAAAAAAAAAAGCTATTAGGAAAAATATCTGTTTTTCCCCCCCTGTACAATAAGTCAAATGGTACCAAAAATGGTTATCAACATTCTTAAAAATATCTTTATGTACGAAGAAAAAAATTCATACTGGTTTGGAACAACATGAGGGTAAATCAATGAGGAGAATTTATTTATGGGTAAACTATCCCTATAAGTACATAAGAATTAAAAAATCTGATTGGCTGGAAGGTGTGCCTTTAAACACAAGTCTTGCATCACACCACATACAGACAGACAGCTGCTCGCTCACAGAGACAGTCTACCTTTTTAGCCAGGACACATCCCATTTGACATTATGTTGACCATATTGTCTGGGAAAGTTGGAATATTGCCCGTGGCTGAGCTGGTTCATCCTGGGATTGGAAGAGAAGGTTTGGCTTTAGCTGCTCAGATTTGTCAGACTCAAGCTACTTCCTGAGGCAAATTCCCAAGGTTTCAGTGCAGCTCAAATAAATCACATTAACCTGCTATACAAGATTTTATGCAATATTTCATTAAGCCCCAATGCTCCATTATAGGATTTTGGAATTGATTCTAGTGATGCAATCAGTGAAGTTGACAGAGGGCTCAAGACACATTACATTTCACATTATCTATTTCATCTAGCAGAGTTTACATGTCTGGTTAAGGTTAATAATAAAGCTGCACCCTTAAAATGAGTTCATTCAAGAGTGCGCAGAGCTGTCATCTGTACTAGACAAAGTGCCTACTTTGATGTAATATTTTAGTCACAGTTAATTCCAATAATTACATTTGTATTATTTACCAGTTATTTTTATATAAACGTTTCTGATTGTAGTTATTAATATTAATGTTTTGATCTTAGTATTTTAAAATCTGAAAAAAAAAGTCATTTAAATCATAATTTTCCATATCATATGCATCCAGAAAACAGTAGTTTAAAGTGACTTTAAAGTTCACTCAAATATTAAAATCCTGCCATATACTCACCCTCATGTCATTCCAAAATTGTATGACTTTCTTTCTTTCATTTTTCTACATAAGAAGATATTTTGAACAATGTCTGTAACCAAACAGCTTTGGTGATTAAATAAAAAAAAAAAAAAAAATTCTCAAAATAGCTTCAATGTTTCACAGAAATCATATAGGTTTGGAACAACATTAAGGTGAGTAAATTAAGACAGAATTTTTATTTTTGTGAATTATCCCTTTAACACTTCATTATTCAATAAACTAGACTGTAAAACATACTAACATCTCCCTCTAGAGGTGCTCTGCTCGTAATAAAACATGTCTATCAACCCTTAATAACAGCATTAATACAAAGACGGAACTCATTTTTACACAGTGTTGTGAAAGTCATTTAATCAGTAGAAGATTTTAGAAAAATCTATTCTTGATTATGAAAAGTTATAAATTCAAAGATGTTTTAGAAAGCTAAACAGCTCAACTAGACTGCAGAAAAAAAAAATCTAATTTTTTTGGTTGTCTTTTGTTGCTTAAAAATGAAGAAACAAAGGAAAATGAACCAGTAGTTCACAACACAATGTCTGTCATTGAAAGATGAAGACCGATGAAAACTTTGACTTGAAGACCAAACAGAGAAAGAAACCTTACAAGAAAAATCAAACAAACAGAAAGATGCTCAAATACCTTTCAAAAAACGCCAGAACCTCCTTCAAAACCGGTTTTCGGGAGTCAAGAGCTCATCTAGAGAGGGCGACGGTGTTACAGGTTTTCACTTATCAATAGACCACTGTAGCTGAGAGCTGGTCTGAAGCTTGCGAAACGCAGAGAAGGTGATTCTAACCGCAGAACAACACCCCTGCTAAAATACAATATGAAAATACAGTCCAACTCCATACATTAGACGGCCCTCCATGACAGGACTGCCTCTGTTCATTTGGGAAGGGGTTGTAGGGTAAGCGTACGGATCCAGACGAAGCAGGGGTCACTCCGTGGATCACCGGTGCATGGGCCTCAGGGGCTCTGTGGCTGTGGCAGCATCTGGAAACAGGTTATGGTACGTAGGGAGAGGCACGTAGGCAGCTGTGATCATTTTACCTGTTAAAGGGAAGGAGAGTGCGATTAATGTCATACACAACAACACAAGGCTTTCTATGGAGAGGAAAGATTGGTAGATGGTAGAAAGTGAGATTGGCTTACCTGCAAACCACCGACCGTGCAGGGCGCTGACAACAGCCATTGCTACTGGGATGGTTGCACACTTTACATAAACATTTCCCTGCCAAACGAGCAAAAATGAGGCTTTTTGGGAAAAAAGACAAGCAGCCTTTTTGAACCCTAGAATGTAGGGGCAAGTCTCAAAAAACATGTTCAGGTCACATTTTACCCCAAAATCACACACACTAATTTGCATTTAGAATATGAATCATCTTTTCAGGACCAATAGATTATGATATTATTTTCAATTAATTATGACAAATAAGCATATTCCCCTAAATTATCATAATCATAATGGGTCAGAAATTATTTCATAATTGCTTTATTACCTATATGGTCATTTTCATTAAATTCCTAAAAAAATTAGTTTTTATTAAAATTTCTTTTTAAAAATGTAATTAAAATCCGTTAGAAAACCGTTATTTTGAACTGTAATAACAATATTGCTGTTTTAATGTGTTTTTTGATCAAATAAATGCACCCTTGGTGAGCATAAGAGAAACTTACAAACTTACAGACCTTTGAATGGTACATGTAAAAATACTTTATAATTCAAATTCTATAATATGATGCAAATAATGACATGCAAAAGATATTATTGCTCCTAAAAACAGAATTTTAAAATAAGCTGTATTTTCCTTTTTTACCATTTTGATGGGAAATATGACCATGTTCTCAATAGATTTGGTGATATTCAATTACTGTGGCTATAAAAAGCTTACACACACTGTTAATGTTGCTGCTTTTTAAATGTATAACTTTACTGGTTTTCATATTGCATTGAAAGTGGTGACAAAAGTGACATTAACAGAGGTGTGTAGACTTTTTATAGCCACTGTATGAAGGTGATGACTTACTTCAGCAGAGTTCTTGTCGACGTATATGTGAACAATGCCTCCGTGTTTTCTGCACTCTTCGATGACATCATCCTTTATCTCCAGGTCCCAGCCAGGATCGTTTTCCCTACAAAGCAACACAACAAGAAATTTTATTATCAATTTCTTTCTTTTAAGAAGGACACATGCCATTCGACATCACATACACTATATTGTCAAGGATAGTTTTAATAATAAATGCAACTCACGCCTGTGGACTGAACATGTTGGAGAGCTGCAAACAGTGCGTAGCCAGTGGCTGATCTGGAAGGTTCATAGCTTGGTTCATCCCGGGATTGAGAACAAAAGGTTGTGTGGTTGAGACTGTCAGTGGCACAAAAACATACATAACTATCACTGTAAATGCCTTTTCACATGAAAATTTGGAGCAATGAATCGAAACAATGGATCCTTATGGGGTTATTCACACCAGGTGCCATCTTTCACGGCACGAAAAAGTGAGTTTTTTTCCGTCCTGTGTGCCGTTTTTTCCCTGTCGCTCTGCGACGAATGGGCTGTCCAATTAGATTTGAGCTTAGATCACGTGCCTGGAGCAGTTGCTGTTGCACAAAAGAGTGAGAGTGGTGGCTCTGTTTTGAGAAACCAGTGTAAACAAACAACGAAAAAGCATATTCGAGATATCGCCACCTAGCAGACGTGAATTAGCAGAAGGCAATTAATCGTTTCGCGCTCGGTGTGAAAGCACAGTTTATCGGCAATTCACCTCGCTTTTTCGCATCACACTCAGTGTGAAACGGCCTTAAGCCTTCTGAAGAATCAATAAATGGTGGGAACAACAAGCTCTGCTCGGATTTGTCAAATCGCCCCTAGGGGCAAATTCTCAGGACCTCAGTGCACTTCAAACTCCATCAACTTAATGGATTCTAATATAGGAATATGACAATTTCTCAAAGACGCACCATTTGCCAGATTTCCAAATGCCACAGAGCCGCTCATCTGTAAGGCCTGCTTAGCAGCAGCAGGAATCTGCAGTCCTGTACCTAAAAACATCCCAGAGACACGTATAAATGAGTTTACAACAATGCAATATCATATGGAATAACAAATACACAAGTAGTTTGAATCAGTCATTGGCACATCTGAGAGACAGTAACATGCAGCGTTTAATCTGTACCTTCTGCGAGTCTTGCCATCAGCTGAAGTCGACCTGTTGTGCCCAAGTCAATGCCAGTTCTCTCCAGTTCATCACTGTCCAGGAAGGAGCTTGCAGACGAGGCATCCGAACGCTCGGTAACATTACCCACCTTCATTGGCCGCCCCGCAAGCTCGAAACCATTTAGCTGCTCCAGGGCTTTTTTAGCACATTCTGCATCTGCAAACTGCACAAACAGACAGTTAATCAGCATTGGATTTATGACACAATGGCAAAATAGAACTGTCCTTGTCTTTCTGAAATGCAAAAAGTTTTTGCATTATGTAGATATAGTTATTATGTAGATATAGTGTTTCCTTTGCCAGTCACAACAGGATGAAAAAAGCTGCAAAAATGGATCATTTAGAAATCACAGATATAAACTCAACTGTAATAAAACCAAAATTATTATTACTATTATTTTTCTTAAATACTAGACTTAATTTTACAGTAAAATATTACAATAGTAATAGTTCCTATTGTGTTTAATAAAAATAATAATAAAAAAATATTATAATAGTTACTACTATCATACTGATAATCAAACTTTTTGGCCCTAAAATCACAAAAATCGCAATTCAGTTATGCAGCTCTACTCACATCCATGATGACAGTAACAATAAGGAAGGACCAAGATGGTTGACTATTCATCCACTGATTATCTATTCAATCAGATGAATAAAATGTCAAATATGGCCCCTTTAACCTTAATAAATTAGCATTTTGATGAACTCACTGATATGAATCCGTATCCTTTCGACCTGCCAGTCTCACTGTCCATCATTAGCTGGATGCCCTCAATCTGAAATGAGGAAAAAATAAATAAAAAAATAAACTCACGATAAGAGCAGATTCACTAGTTTTATCCTGGTTTAGCGGCTTATTTATGCATCTAAAACCATTTCAAATGCCAACTGCACCTTTCCAAACGGCTCAAAAATGCCCCTGAGCATGTCTTCAGTTATATTGAAGTGCAGGGAGCCCACGTACAGCCGCATGGGCCCTGCACCGCCTCTCTGGAGCATGCTGGCCATGGCTGCTGCCCTGTTCTTCTCAGCCTGAAATACGCAAACAATTCAACAAAATGATTCACATGCACTGGATTAGGTAGCGGACAGGGGATTTGCAGTCCGTTAATGCTCTGACCTGTGAAGCCTGGACTATGATAGGCACTCCCAGAACCCTCTGCCCCGTCAGGCCGATTGCCAGAGGTACCGATGTCGCCTCCACAAACTCAATGTAGGCAATGCCCTTCGACCTCCGAGAGTTTCTATCCGAGATCATCCTTACGTCACGAACCTTAAACGATGGATACAAAAGCTCTCATGTGCTTTATTTGTCATTTAACATCAGTAAATGGAGAGTAAAAAAGAAAGAAGAACCAAAAAAATTAATCACAACTAAGTTGGTTTTAATTAAGGGCATCATACTTTTCCCACTGCAGAGAAGAAATCTTCCAGATCTCTGGGTCTAATTCTGGCAGCGAGCTGCATGCAGAACACTGTACGGGCGTCTCTCTCCTCTGGGCTCAGATTATCTAAAGGTTGCCTGTTTGTAGAAACACAGGTCATCAACCACTGAAACACAAATCATTCGCTCTGGAAATAAAGTTTATGCTCATGGACGTTCCCACAACATAAACAATTTTCTAACCATAAATAAAGATCATGGCCATTCCATAAAGTTTATCTTTTAAAATATAAACTACTAGGTTTAAATTCATATCTCTTGGCCACAAGATAATGTACTGAAATGAAAATCCTGTTCTAAGTTCTATATAACTGAACACACCGCAAAACGTCTTAAGTAAAACATATATAAACATACTTAAAACAGGATATTAACTTGAGAAGCAAGATTCTGTAAAATATTAAGAGATGTTTTACATATCATTAAGTTTATTTTTCTTGACCTATTGGCAAAATTTGAAACATAAGTTACATTTATGCTTAAAACCTGTATATGAGCTTTTTATGTTTTGAAATAGTGTGCAAACAATGTACTCCAAGAATGTATATAGCCTAAATATGCTAAATCAGATTTTATACTAAATTTGACACCAAATTGAGACTCTTTAGGAGTGAATCAAGTTAATCAATATTATATTAGATTAGACTAGATTATCCATGACTTCAAATTGAATAAATACGTTTTAAAAACATTCATGTCAGGCTAAAAGGACCTTATCATTCTCTATTAAAATGACATTTTGTGTAACGTAAACTACGCCAGAGCGCATACACACCTCACGCACTGGATGCCGTGCGCGCGCTCAAGGCAGTTGGACATAGTGGTGTATTAGAGGTAAAACATGATATAAATACTGTTCGGTTTCTCGCACAAACCGATCGTTTCGTGTCTTAGGACATCAATGTGTCGTCACGAGCCGCAGGGTTTAATTTGGATTTGTCTGTGCATGTTTTTTTTACTCTCATAGATTTTGTTACCATTGCCATGCATTATACGACTGTTGGAGTTAAAAATCATCATTTGTGTTCTACTGAAGAAACAAAGTCACCTACATCTAGGATGCCCTGGGGGTAAGCAGATAAACATCAGATTTTTATTTTTGGGTGAACTATCCCTTTAAGGACCTTTTTAAGGTGTTCAATACTTCAGTACTACATCAGAGTCAGACAGTGATGAGCGTCTCACCTGACAGGGCTTTTGTCCTTCTTAAACGGGCTTCTGCTCCGAGAGCGCCTGCGACTAGAGTCAGAATACTCCGTCAGTCTGTGTTTCTCACCCATCCGTGTATGATTACTCATGACAGATGTACACATCAGCACACATTCAGCACACAACAGGCAGCAAGAGTCACAGATGAGCTCACCTGTGTTTGGTGAAATGTTGTGGGCCGGTCTTCCCTCCGGGACCACCATTTAATTTCGGCCCCATACTATGACACATATAAAACAAGGGTTTGTCTCAGCGTTAAAGCAGTCAACTTTCAGCCATCGTGGCCATGCAAGGGCTACTACATACTGGTGCAGGAGGGCAAGTATCCAGTGAAAACCCATTGCAAGCCATGGCATCCCGAGCTAAAAAAAAACTGCCTTCACAAGATTTTTTTTTTAATTATTATTATTGATAGTGTGAAAGAGAGACCAAACATGAGTTATGCAATGATATTGGTAGAAATCACATGTGCAATTTCAGCTTCTTTAAAAATCATGTTAAACAGCCAAATTAAAGTGGAAAAACTACACTACCCATAACCCTAACCCTATATTATATTATATGTGAAGATAAAGTAAAGGTAATGTTCCATGAAGATATTTTGTAAATTTCCTAGCGTAAATAAACGATTAGTAATATGCATTGCTAAGAACTTCATTTGGACACACTTTAAAGGCGATTTTCTCAATATTTAGATTTTTTGCATCCTCAGATTCCAGATTTTCAAATAGTTGAATCTCGGCCAAATATTGTCCTATCCTAACAAACCATACATCAATGGAAAGCTTATTTATTCAGCTTACAGATGATGTATAAATCTCAATTTCAAAAACTTGACCCTTATGACTGGTTTTGTGGTCCAGGGTCACATATTATATTAAAATTTATTTTATGGAAAAAATGCAACCATGGTCACGGAAAAAGTAGGCGATCACTGTTTCCTCTGTAACGGCATTATATTATATTATGATGAATATTTGAAGAAACCCAATGGAAAAATATATATTTTTGCAATCATGATCACTGAAGAAGTGGGCGATGACTGCTTGCTCCATAAGGGCATGCTGAGTCATGTGACTGCAACTGGCCAATGAACTTGTGGTTAAGGTGGCCCGCGTGAACCAGAACACAGTAGGCCTGGATGGACGTCGCCTCCAGGTTTTCTATTCTGAGAATTCCTCAAAACAAGCACCAGGCATCTTCAAAAACCATTGCAATGTGCCGCAGCGTAAAGGAATGTAAGATTCAAGTACTTCTGCATTCTTAGCGAAGCAGATGCACATTTAGCAAGACACTGACCACTCTCTAGTTACAACAAACTAAACTATGCTTCCCATATACACAACATGTGGCAATATATTCAAATTGGTCCATGGTCTGTGAAAAAAAGGAAAATTCTGTCATCATTTACTCACCCTCATGTTGTTCCAAACCTGTATGACTTGAACTCATCTTTAAAACATACAGTATAGCTCATGAAATCTGGTAAACAGAAGTTTAACTGTGCTTACTTGCTGGGTAAAAACCAATGAGGTTTGCACAGTTGAGCTTACGTTTATCATATTTTATAAGCTATATACATGTGTGTTCATCAATGTTCATATGGGAATAAAAGCATGCAATGTGTGCATGTTTCTTTGGAAGACTTGGATTAAACTGCAAAAATCATATTGATTACTTTTACGATGTCTTTATGAACTTTTCGAAGCTTGAAATTTTAGTTTGAAAGGACAAAAAAAGATTATCTCTTAATTTGTGTTCTGAAGTCTTATGGGTTTTGGAACGTCATGAGGGTCGAATTTTCATTTCTGGGCGAACCATTTCTTTAACTATTTTACTGTGTTGTTGATGACCGAGTGACAATTTACAACACTGAATAAATACCCTAGATAACCCAAGAAAAATAACAGATTCTAAATTGAACAATCGGGGGTTAACTTACAAGGGGGTTTTGCGTCCACGATAACGTCCACCCCGATCCTTGCTGCGGGATCGCGACCGCTTCTGTTCTCTGCTCCGTGAAAGTTTCTGCTCACGGCTACGGCTCCTGCGTCGATCGTGGCTCTTCTTGTGGCCCCCGCTTCTACTCCCCTGCCGACCTGGGCTCGGACTACGACTGCCGCTGCGTCTTTTCCTACGTGAAAAAATAAGACACAAATTCATTCATTACCAACATGTGTACTTAATTTACCTGAAAAGCAGGATGACAAAAATACAGAAGGTTTTTGCTTACTTTTTGCTGCGTTCCTCATTATGACCATCGGCGCTAGAGGACTTGCTTTCACCCTGAACAGGATTGATAAAAGAACAACATGAGGATGGAGAGGAAACATTGGATATTAAGAAGGGAGGGGGATAAGAGAAAAGAGAGAAATGCTACTATTGTTGGCTCCTTTATGATAAATTGCTTGTGTTTTTCCTCGTTTTATCACTTTGGATAAAAGCGTGTACAAATTGAATGTAATCAAATGATCTGTTGTAAATAATCAGAGGTGAGGGGGACCTGTCTTTGAAAACTGTCAGTTAAGTTCAAGGTCTTGACATGCTAGGCCATGTGTTTTTAGGGTAGTATAGGTACCCTGCTATTTTTAGCCTAAGTCTTGTTGTTGTCATGCTATAGAGCTGCTAAAGGGCATTCCAGAGTGAAGGCTGTCAGTCCGTGTGATCTTCCCCAGTTTGCGCTGTTGGACTGTGAGAGCTCGATGCCATCTCTGTCTCACAGCTTGTCCTGAAGCAGACAGGGATTTACACGGCTTAGTCATATCGCCTCCCAAAAGACACCGCATCAAAGTCAGCCCCCCAAAAAACACAACTTAAAACCTCATCAAAAGATTTTCAGGGCTTTTTTCCCGCATTTGTCTCATTTTGACAACTATATTTATATCTACCTTTACTGATAAAAATTATTATTGGGTAAAGCATTTTAAATAGCAAACAGTTTTATGATAAAGAGATATTACTAAGTACATGCACAAACCAAATGCCAATGTCAACGGTTTTAGAGACCATCAAAACATTGGGTAGAGAGACAGTATTCATATTTAGAAACTTAAAATTAATTTATAGGACAATTCTGCTCTTTTCAGGTTTGAACACCTAAGATGACCTTCAGTAAAGGTCAAGTACAGTCCAGGGCTTCAGGGTTTAAATTCTTGACTCCAGGTCCAATGAGAAGGCTACACCAAATAAAATGCCATTTGCAATAAATATTACTTCCATAATATGAAGAATTTCTGAGTTCAACATTTTTTTTTCTTTTTTAAATGTTGGGCAGGGGTTGATTTTATCCGTTTACAACGTACACCACCATTCAAAAGTTTGCGGTCAACAAGACGTTTTTTTTTTTAAAGAAATTAATACTTTAATTCAGCAAGGATGTATTAAATTGATCAAAAGTGACAGTAAAGACAATGTTTCAAAAGATTTATATTTCGAATAATACTGTTCTTGTGAACGTTCTATTTATCAAAGAATACTGAAAACATTGATAATAAGAAGAAATGTTTCTTGAACAGCAAATCAGAATATTAGAATGATTTCTGAAGGATCATGTGACACTGAAGGCTGGAGTAATGATACTGAATTTTTTAAAATTATATTAAAATAGAAAACAGATATTATAAAAATATCTCACAAACCACAATATTACTGTTTTTACAATTTTTTAAAATCAAATTCAGTCTTGGTGAGCACAAGACTTCTTTTCAAAACATTACAAATAATCTTACCAACCCCAGAATTTTCAGTAGCGTATATTTTTCTTCCACTGCATCAGATTCACCTTCAACAGATTTTTGGTGACATGGCTGAAACCTGAATACTGTCTCTGCTCCATGTCACATTGTATTTCATCTATTGGCATTCATTCACCGTTATGAAACCAAATTGATTTAAAGGTGTATGGTGGCGGTCTATTTGTATTTTGGATCAAAGTACATTAATACATTGCGCAATTACTACCTTACTTTTTTTCACAGTTCACACTGGAATCAAAGATGTATTCAGGGGAGTAGAGGTGAGATATCATTAGGCAAGTCTATAAAGAGAGATAGATGGGCATTTATTTGTAATTCAGGATATCACACTCTCTCTCACACACATTACACAATCTTACACTTTAGTCAGGCACAGACAATAAAAGCAGGGTTTCTGAGTAGCCATATGACAACAAGTTCAATTCACACACATTTTTTTAGCTTAAAAGCTTCAGTCCTCTTTCATGACTCTACATGGATAGAAGCAATTTTCAAAATTTCTCCCTTTGTGCTCATTAGAATGATATGCATACGGGTTGGAAAATGCATACAGATGAATAAACTATGACATATTTTTATTTTTGTTGAACTAATTCTTAAATACCTACAAAAAAAAAAAAAAAGCTCGTCAACTTCCGGTCGTCCACCCACCTTCTTATAAGGAGCTTCCAGCATGGCCTCAACGTCGAAGTCATCCGCCATTCTGACCTGCTGAATATCAAAAGAGCAACATACATTTTACAAACAGCCAACCTGATGAGTTATAGTTTGCGGTTCCGTTTAAGCACTCATTCATCGACAGAGCAAAAAACAAAACAAAAAACATCTTACAGTCGAGCTGTGCTGCTGCTCGATTTTGCGGTAAACGCTCTCCAGACAACAACAGCATTACATAAGCATTACGTTAATTTAGACGCCACGCTCGTATCCATATATGACAGAATACTGTAATTTATGATATATTTCCATTTAATTTTGAGCCTAACTCCTAATTAGACCAATAGCTGCTTGTTGGCAAAAAATTACCTGGTTTTATTTAGCACTCCGGTTACCGTCGCGACCTCTTCGACGCGCGTGTGAAGTTTGACAGTAAACACAGCTGCGAGGCAAACGGTCCGATCCGCCTATAGACGAGCAAAACATACAACGAATAATCATTCAAGAAAAACAAATACCGATGTATGTATCTGTGGATATTTATTAAGCTCAGTTCAGTTTGTCATGAGGTTTCCCTCACAAAACAACTTCCTGCTTTACCCAAAATGGACGCTGCGAGGGGCAGGGTTTCCTATCGTTTCGTAATGTAAGTTAGATAAAAGTCGAGGAAAGGAGAATTTTGAGTTTCTGTTCTTGTTCTTCCTGTGTGGTTATTCTTGCAGAATCTGCAATGCTTTTGTTTCTTTAAATACCACCCTTAATAGACCTGCTCTGTTTATTGCACAATTCCCACATGCATTGCAGAAACGAGTTTAGCGCTTTGTAAACAAGGGCGGAGTCGTCAAAAGGCTAGAAAGATTATATCTAGAAAGGCTCGAATTAAAATTTAATTTAGGCTACATGAATATTAAATGTAATGTATACAATTATAAAGTAATATGTATGTAAATTAAAATATAATATTATCTGCATCTATATTAGCTATATAATGTATAATATGCAGTTTTATATTAATGATAATTACTTAATTTGAGAAAGTGTTTATATATGTATTTTAACTCAAATAAATTTGATTCAAACGCATAATATTAATGTTTTAATTGTTGATATTATTGTAGGGTATAGTTTTCTTCTCATTCTAATGACAGTTCTTCACACGTCTTTACAGCTGTCTGAAACAATTGTCCAAAGCAAAATTTAGGGATATTATTTTTAATAAAATAATTGTTATTAAAATATGTTGGCAAAATAGACACCCATATCTTTAAATAATGTTCATTACATGGTTTAAAGATTAAAAATATTTTTTATTTGATAATTATTGCTTTAATTTCCCAGACCTCACAGCCATGATAAAGTCTTGTAGCCTACTAGCTACCTGTTTTAAGAGTTAGCATCTCTTTCACTTTTAATTCAATATGTCACTTGTTGTTTAGTTACTTGTAATTATTTGTGATATTTCTGAGTGAAAATGGTTTGAAAATTGGTTCAGTGCAGTGGTTCAGAAATGTAATAGATATAGTTTATGTAAATATATTCAATTACAAATATCCAAAACAACAACAAAATTCACTTTTGTAGGTCAAAGTCTTTTTTCTTTTTTTTTTAAGATATATTTTTTGTCCATGATAGGACCAGTGGTGTAGTCTACGTGATACGCAGGTATACGCCGTATACCCACTAGGAAAGGTGAAGGATTTCCGTATACCCACTTAAAATGCATGGATTCGCCACAGGAGGCCTTTATTCACCCCCTGGAGCTGTGTGAGGGACGTTTTATTACGGATGAGGGGCCAGGACAATTTTTAATATAACTCCGACTGGATTCGTCTGAAAGAAGAAAGTCACATACACCTAGGATGCTTTGAGGGTGAGTAAAACACAGGCTAATTTTCATTTTTGGGTGAACTAACCCTTTAAGTAATAGCATTACATTACAAAAGACTGTCACATTATTTAACTGGATGCATTTATAGCCCGACTTAATAATACAATAATATTCAAACCATGGTTATACATTTTACAGTATATGCATGCAATAAAACTCTGTGTATATATGCTTGCTTATATATATATGCTTTTAGATATGTGCATATCTAGGCCTATCTGTCTAAACAGACATGACCCCAAGAAATACAATCCACCTGTTAATTTATAACTTTTCATAAGATAACTTTCATCACCTGTAAATGCACTGTAGTTCATATTTCACAGTTTTTGAACTGTTAATGGTTCAACTTTAGTCCTGTTTATCTTTTGTTTAGAGAGGGAGGTGTCCACTGTTACTCTATGTGAATCTGGCTGTGCTCACAATACTCAGATATCATTTATCCTCCATTTGTAACATTGTGAAAAAGAAGTGCACTTCTTTGTATTGAGTGTACTTCAAATTTTAAAGTATGTTAAACAAAAAAGTTAATGGAAGATAAAATAATATGACTGAAATAAAAGATCACTTAAGTATACTTAAAGAGAGACACTTCCATGACTGTTTCTTAACACACTTAAGTCACTTTTAATAAGTGCATTTTGTAATAATGTTAAATTCAGCATTTTACCTTAAGCACATTTTATATCATTGTTTTGTTAATCTTTTATCACTTTTTAAAGAAGTACACTTATTTGGATATGTTTACTAACAAACTAAAGTACATGTAAAGTACTGGGTTATGATTTCAAATGTACTACTTTGATATTACATTTAAAGTATTTTAAATGTACTAAATTGCAACATTATCATTACAATTCTGTCTATGACTTACAAGTTTCAATAGAAATTACATTAAAATAATTTCCTTATCACAAATTCTTGTCAGTACATATTTAGCCACATTTCAACAGAAGTAATTATGAAGCTACATATAAAGTTGTAAGTGAGTCAAAACACTCTTAAGTTCAACTAACTGTATTTAAACTAAATTGAAACTATAATACATTTGAATATAATTGCAAACATTATGTTAAGTTCACATATTATTTCCATAATAATTACTTTTTATATATATATTTTTATATATATATATATTATATATATATAAATGAAAATGGATTATATAAAATATTCTACAAATACAACATTTTATCAAAATCATACACTTTTTATATTTTGATACACAGTATACAAACCTAATCCCATTAAATATTAAAATAAACTATTTTTTGGGTAAATACAATCACAGTAAGCAAGTTACACAGTACTCAGTTCTGAAGTTCACAGCAGTCCTACATTAACATTTATTTCTCTTAACGCACAGTCTTTTTCATTCTTCAGTCAGCATCAGTTTTGTTTGTGTCTCTGAGAACATAGGACCATAGGCTACGTCCTGTGGACCATTTACGCAGTTGTAATCTGGAGGAACATTAAAGAAAAGCTCATCATCAAAGCATTTGTCATTGCTGGGGGAAGCCAGATACGGTAACTTGAGTACCACACCAGTCAACAAACCCCCGACTGCCGCCACCGCAATAGTCCCGAACACGGCAGCCACCTGAAAGAGGGCTTGTTCCCGTGCGGTCCGACCCAAACCCGCTTCCAGATCTGGGATCAATTCCTGCAACTCCGCTAGCAGAGGGTCTCCCTCTGGAGGGGCCCGATGAGAGAAGGTCTGGTAGAGACTGGGGCCGTACGTTTCCTCGGTCGCCAGCAGGATGGCGCAGATTCCCGCTAGGCTGGAAATGAGTCCCGTTAGGCCGTGCAGGTTGTGTATGCCGCACTGATCCTGCAACCGCAGCCGGCGCGCCAAGAACGGGCTCAAGTATTTATACCCCAGCATGCACACAATGCATCCCAGGATGCCCAGCACATAAGCAGCAGCCGGCGAAATCATCATGTCCACTGAAGCACCGACCGTTACGCCACCAGCCAGTGTTACGTTCTGTACATCGGCCATGCTGATCTTGCCGTTCTTGCTGAGCATGCTGGACAGGGCGAAGGCGGTGATTGTGGAGGCACTGAGACCTATGAACGTGTGGAGAACGGCTCTGTGCTGGTCGTCACCCTTGAAGGTCAGCGCTGAGTTGAAAGAGGGCCAGAACACCCAGAGGAACAGGGTTCCCATTACTGATAGCAGATCCGATTGGTAACTTGTCGACTCTTTTGGGTGTCCCTCGTTTAGGCTGGGCCTGTACAGGACAAAGGTGACACCCAGTCCGAAGTAGCAGGCAAAAATGTGGATGAGGATCGAGCCACCGGCATCGTTGATCTTTAGGTATTTCACTACAGCCCATTCTGTGACACCAAACACAGGGATCTCCAGCAAGGCCATGATCTGCACAATACACAATATGTAGAATGAGGATGTGTGATGTGTAAATTTACATGCATTCAGCAGGTGCATTTATCCAAGCCTTTTATAACTTACAAATGAGGTATACTACTAATAAAGTGATTGATCTTGATGATGTAAATGTACTCACAAATGCATGATAGTCACACAGTTGAGCCATCATAGAACTTAGTGTGCTGCCTACGTAGGTAGCATTTTAAGGCTTCAGACGTTACAAGAAGTGTGCGTCTTAATTATTTTGTTTCTTAGGATGCATAATTTAACCAAATTCAAAGGCAGCACTGCTTGTATTGACTGTGAAGAATGCAATCTCTCAGACCATATTGTGCCAAGCTTAGTGAAAATAAATAAATGTGCATTTCAATCTATAGTGAGAAATCTCAATGAAATAGTAAAAGTAGTGTAATTAAAATGCATTGTTTTACCCAACATTTGTGTATTTTTATGTTAGGACATTTTTTTAATCAGCTAAGACAAGGCTGCTCTGTGTCTGTTCAAAATTCTGTGTAAAGACACAATGCAGCATAACAGTCAGACTAAATTATTCCTGCTCTGATGCACACCAGCCGCTAGTATGCAGTACGAATTGCTGTGTAAATCCATTTATGCCACCTCTGAGCAGCATTAAATGGAAGGGCTTCTGTTCCACCTTTGCGGTGTCAATTTGGCATTAGAGAATCATGCTGTTTGATTACCCTTGTGAAAATTTGCACTTAATTGTATTAAATGTGCACTTATAGCCTAGTGCACTTCGCATCTTGAAAGTATATATTTTTAAGCAAATTATATATGAAATAAAAGACTTATTATATAGTAAATATATAGTATATTTTAATTTACCATAAATGCTTTTTAAAGATATTTGAAAATAACATTTTTCAAATACAATAGAAATAATCATAAAATTACATATAAAAGTGGGTCAAAACTCTAAAGTGCAGCTAATTGCATTTAAATTCAAACTATAATAATGCTCATGGAATTGCAATTAACATTCGATTAATAACGAGCTCCGGTTGGGATGCTGTCTTAGAAGGAAGATGCTTTTGGCAGTAGGTAGTGAATTTAAGATATAAACTTTTTATTGAGTTTATAGAAACATACAAAAGATTTCATGACAGTCTTGCATTGCTTAAGAGAAAACATTGGTGCATGGCAGATCTTCATCTCACACATACAGTATAACAGGTGAAGTCGTTATCTCTTACTTTTTGTGAAAGAATATAGATAACAGATTGTTGTTAATGTTCAACACATCTTTCCACTGTACCTTTTCAGTGCTGCAGTCATTTGACAATGGAAAATAAGGCAAAGCATCTTTTGTAAATTCAATATCTAATTTCAAGCCACCTGCTGCAAAAATAATACACTTACCAGGAGTTGCACAGGGCTCGTCTTTCCCAACACTGCTCCAAAAGAGATGAGCACGACAGCACAGGCAAACTCAGCATGGATCAGATTCAGCACACCAAGATGAATCTTCCCATCATAGTAAAACTGAAAGAAGCCCTGCACCAGAATGGCCCACTGAATGGTAAATGTGGCGATTAGGAAATTAAACACCATTCCACCAAAACCATAGCGCCGGAAAAAGGCCAGGAGGCAGCCGAATCCGAGAAATATCATCACCTGAATGTCAGCAAAAAATGGATAGTTCTGATACAAAGAGTTCTCCATTGGCCGCGTCTGATTGTTCTGTACAAGTGCATTAGCATCATCTTCGTATGTCACAAAGACTGCATAGAGAACCACAATCATGACCTCCAATGCAAAAATTAGCGCAGGGAGCCGCACACGCAGATTGGTAGATTTATTCTTCATTTTGACTGTAACTGAGCGCACAGCCAGCAGCCCTGCCTCGCTCTCTCTTCCTGTGACACTTATTTATTTTATCTAGTGTAGTTTGATAAGCAGAATGCTGGCCATTGGCTAAACCACGAAGTTACATCATCCACATGCTGCTTTAAGCAAAGGGGAAGCCAACTGCACTTTGTCCTTAGTAATAACCATTCCCAGGATTTTAAATTGCTCAGCAGTTTTTCCAGCTTCAACAAAGTGTAATGTATAGACTCAGTGTAAATCATATCACAAAAGAGTGATAGATAGGAAGATAAAGGCAGAAAAAAACTCATTAACATGTTTATTGCAAAGATCAATGGCACAATCAGTTAATACAGTCATGATAGAAGCTCACTGCTGAGTTCAGAGCAATGCACTTTCAAAAGGAGTTCACATTATTGTTTCCTAATAGTGCTGATAACACAGTACAAAACGATCCGCTCATTTGCATTTAAATATGCAAAAGTGAATCTTTTAGAAAGCTAGTGAGATTTCTTTCGAAAGATGTTAATGATGATGAATTCATGAGAGTAAAAGGAAAATCCAATCAGTTTATAAGCGTTTTAAATCTTGTTGAACTTTAAGGAAAATATTGTAGAAGCTTTCAGCTGTATGATTATATATGTTAACTGTTGGATGATCTATACAGACAGATTGACAAACAGACAGATAGATAAAAAAAAGTAATATATTTAAATGATTTCATACTAAGTCTATTCAAATCTATTAAAATATTTACTGACGCATCGCTCAAGACTTACTGATATAAAAATTATAATTAAACTTTATTTGGAGTACTACTTGTGCACAATGCACATTTCTTAATATTAAGCCTAAAATGTGTTTTAATGTCAGTTTTGATGAGGATTGTATGATCTTTGAATAATGTCAGTCTTTAAATGCAAGATATTTAAAGTGTAAATTATACTTGCAGTGGTTCATCTTTAGCACAATCATTCAGTATATCTTTAGTTGGACTTCAGCCATACTTCCACCAATTAAAGTGCATTAAATACAAAATTAGTTGTTCCAATTTAGCAGACTTACACCAGTTTAGTACGCTAAAAGTACAATTGCAGGGTATTTTTATTAAGTACATAAATATATAAATGTATTTGTAGTATACTTAGCATGAAATAAATGTATTTAAAATGCATATTACTATATTTATTTTTCACTAGAGTAGACAGATAGACAGACAAACAGAAAGAGACAGACAGATCTACAGACTCATAGACGAGCATATATACAGAACAACAGAAAGACAGACAGATTGACCGTTCGACAGAGAGACAGACAGACAGATAGACAGAGTGTGCTCTTTTATTGCAGTTGCTCTGATATTTTCTTCTGCTGAATTTTTTTATGCACACTATGAACTGTTGTTTGGAAGTTTATGCTGACCTATCAGAACAAACTTAGTCTGAAGAGCAGATTGTGTATGTAAATGCAACAAGTCCTTGAGACTCTGTTTATGGAACACATTGTTCTAAACACGTTGGTCTATGTTCTCTATGCTCTTTTCACAGACTGTTATGACGCACTTCAACAGTTATTCACATCGTAAATGTAGCAATTTTTTTATACTTTCATTTTTAAAAAATGTACATTTAGAATGCTTTGTATTTTCATGCAGAAAACCGGTTGCCACATTAGTGTTTCTAATGGTGTTTCCGACTGCAAATTTGACATATCTCTTCTGACCAGCATCATCAATCTCGCTGTATTTTTTTTTTCACTTTTAGAAAGTCATAGATACACTATAATGGATTTTTTTTTCTTTCTTTTGCTATTAGGGGAAATGCGAACTCAAAATGTATAGTCTCTGTTCACCACTACAGACATTTTCCAAACTATGACAACTTCTGCTTCAGTTCAGTTCAACCTTGTTTTTACATTTGCTTTTTCTCAAGCAACTGAGATTGCATTCAAGGTATAGACTACATTCCTATTATTATTTTTGATCAGTCTGTGCATTCCCCTGACCTTGGCTAACGCTATGCTTTAATGTTTGAGCTATATGAACACACTGAGAAGAACTAAAGGATGGCAAACACCATGATAATGATAAAACTGAACACAGTATGCTTTATTATAGCCATTCTATAAGGTAAAAAATGCGTGAGACTATGCATGTACTAAAAACTTTTATCTTGACTTTCGTATTTGTCTTAACCTCATATCATAAAAAGTCAACTGAACAAGCACATTACAGGTACATTTGTTTAAACATATTAACTCTTTGAATTCACCCACTGAGTGTAAATAGCCAACCCTGTTGGCAAAGGCTATTTTCACTATCTCAACCCAAGATATTTTGCGTTCAACACAAACATCATAATACTATATTTGCATTTTGTGTAAGTTGCACCCATCACTATTTGCATTTAAATGTAAATAGCATTTTTTACTTAGTCTAAATATACTTGGATTGAATTCTGAATGAAACGTTTGAATACAAATATTGTTACTGTGAGGAAAATTCTCACCATGACTATGCAAAAACTCCATATTTTACTGTATATTAGAACAAACGACCACTGACTGCTTTCGCTTACAAATGAAAACACAAAAAATTGTTGTAATAAATGACTTGAACTTTATTGCATTTTGTGCAGACAAGTCTATAAAATGGTCCAGAGAAAGTTCAACACAAACATCATACTTGTATTTGCATTTTGTGTAAGTTGCACCCATCACTATTTGCATTTAAATGTAAATAGCATTTTTTACTTAGTCTAAATATACTTGGATTGAATTCTGAATGAAACGTTTGAATACAAATATTGTTACTGTGAGGAAAATTCTCACCATGACTATGCAAAAACTCCATATTTTACTGTATATTAGAACAAACGACCACTGACTGCTTTCGCTTACAAATGAAAACACAAAAAATTGTTGTAATAAATGACTTGAACTTTATTGCATTTTGTGCAGACAAGTCTATAAAATGGTCCAGAGAAACCATTATTCATAGAACATAGAAGCTTTTGACAAGATAAAACAATAATTTAAGATATCTAGTTTAAATATATTGTCGTATAACACAATTGAGACACAATTTTCTATTTATTTTTAAAATATTAAACTTGCATGGACACACAAATTAAACAGCTAGGTTAAGATAACTATAATGTGTCATATATTTACAAAAGTAACTGCCACGGTTTAACCCCTCTTTTTCCAACAGAGTGATACGTCACACAGTCATATACATGAAGAAACAGAAACACGCCACCTCTTTCCCCGTTACAGTCACGCTCACAAACACACGCCATTTTGACTCCTCGTGAGAACCGACGCAGGAAACATAAAACACATCACTAATCAAATCACTGTCTTTGGATCTACACTGACTACCATACAAAATGTGTCCAACCGCCCTCCTATGGAGAAAGTAGAAATGTCGGCTGTGTAGAAACGCTCTTGCACACACTTCTGGGAAAGTTTCAGAACTCAGAAGTATCTGAAAATGTACTTTGCCATTAGAAAATGCTTAAAATTTGAAACGATGACTGAGGTGACGCCTGGTGAATTTCTGGAGTTAAAACACCAACATGCTGAAGCATGTATCAGGAGCACTGAATGAATGATCCCGCCAAACTAAAGTAACTGCAAAAAACCCTTCCAACAGAGTGATACGTCACACAGTCAAATACATGAAGAAACAGAAACACGCCACCTCTTTCCCCGTTACAGTCACGCTCACAATCACACGCCATTTTGACTCCTCGTGAGAACCGACGCAGGAAACATAAAACACATCACTAATCAAATCACTGTCTTTGGATCTACACTGACTACCATACAAAATGTGTCCAACCGCCCTCCTATGGAGAAAGTAGAAATGTCGGCTGTGTAGAAACGCTCTTGCACACACTTCTGGGAAAGTTTCAGAACTCAGAAGTATCTGAAAATGTACTTTGCCATTAGAAAATGCTTAAAATTTGAAACGATGACTGAGGTGACGCCTGGTGAATTTCTGGAGTTAAAACACCAACATGCTGAAGCATGTATCAGGAGCACTGAATGAATGATCCCGCCAAACTAAAGTAACTGCAAAAAACCCTTCTGTTTGTTCGCTCTTAAAAATAAAGGTTCCAAAAGTGAGTTTTCATAGCAATTCAATTTTAGGTTCCTCAAACAAAATTTATTTGAAAAGAGCCTTTTTTTCTTATTACTGTGGAAAATACGTAATGATATGTGAGACCCTGGACCACAAAACCAGTCATAAGGGTCAATTTTTGGAAATTGAGATTTATAAATAGTCTGAAAGCGGAATAAATAAGCTTTCCATTGATGTATGGTTTGTTATGATAGGACAATATTTGGTTGAGATACAACTATTTGAATATATGGAATCTGAGGTTGCAAAAAAATCAAAATACTGAGAAAATCGCCTTTAAAGTTGTCCAAATGAAGTTCTTAGCAATGCATATTACTAATCAAAAATTACGTTTTGATATATTTATGGTAGGAAATTTACAAAATATCTTCATGGAACATAATCTTTACTTAATATCCTAATGATTTTTGGCATAAAAGAAAAAATTTGACTCATTCAATGATTTTTTGGCTATTGCTACAAATATACCCCAGCGACTTAAGACTGGTTTTGTGCTCCAGGGTCACATATGAATAACCTTTTTCCAGAAATTGCTGAATATTTACTCACACTCAGGCTATCCAAGATGTAGATGAGTTTATTTCCTCATCAGAACAGATTTGGAGAAATTTAGCATTGAATAACTTGCTCACCAATGGTCTCTGCAGTGAATGGGTGCCGTCAGAATCAGTCCAAACAGCTGATAAAAACATCACAACAATCTATTGTGTTTTCAACTTTATAAACTGTTGTTTTCGGCTAAAATATGAGACCTCTATCTGCAAAATTGCTTTCTTTAATGAAAAGGTCATCTTGTGTGAATCAGGAGAGAAATAGATGCACAGATCAAGCAGAGTTTACAAGCAAAAACAGTTCTAAACAAAAATGTCAGTGGATTTTGGTTTAAAGGATAAACTGGCATTTTGGACAGAATTGACAGTTTAAAGTAATAGAAGATGTTATTGATGGACTGGAGTTGTGTGAATTACTTCTGAATTATTGTGATGTTTTTATCAGCTGTTTGGACTCTTATTCTGACGGCACCCATTCACTGCAGAGCATCCACTGATGAGCAAATGATGTAACGCTAAATTTCTCCAAATCTGTTCTGAACAAGAAACAAACTCCTCGACAACTTGAATTGCCTGAGGGTCTGTCAGTAAATTTTCATCAAATTTTTGGCAAATAATTCCTTTAAAGGTTCTTCACGGAACCACTGATGCCAATACCTTTATTTTTTAGAGCGTATATCCCAATACAACATGATAAATCAACTGTGGCAACTTCTTTTCCCTTGATTAACTTCAAGTCTGGCTAAATAGCTCATTCCATACAAGTCAGCGTTCTCAATAATGCACTGGAACGTTTTCATACACGCCGCTTCAGCGATCACTTACAAATATCATTAGCACCTTCTGAAACACCTGCGATTTCAAATTCAGCTCGCTGGTTATTTTATAAGCCCTGTTAGTCGACTAGTACCACTGTTGCAGGATTCTTACAAGTCAGCGTTGCATAAAAAAGCATTATGATTAATCTATACACATTCTAAAGATGTTTCCTACAACAGTGCTCCATAGCAAGGACATGAAATAAAGATAAAACTGACTGAATGTGGATATACGGCACCCATTCACTGCAGAGCATCCACTGATGAGCAAATGATGTAACGCTAAATTTCTCCAAATCTGTTCTGAACAAGAAACAAACTCCTCGACAACTTGAATTGCCTGAGGGTCTGTCAGTAAATTTTCATCAAATTTTTGGCAAATAATTCCTTTAAAGGTTCTTCACGGAACCACTGATGCCAATACCTTTATTTTTTAGAGCGTATATCCCAATACAACATGATAAATCAACTGTGGCAACTTCTTTTCCCTTGATTAACTTCAAGTCTGGCTAAATAGCTCATTCCATACAAGTCAGCGTTCTCAATAATGCACTGGAACGTTTTCATACACGCCGCTTCAGCGATCACTTACAAATATCATTAGCACCTTCTGAAACACCTGCGATTTCAAATTCAGCTCGCTGGTTATTTTATAAGCCCTGTTAGTCGACTAGTACCACTGTTGCAGGATTCTTACAAGTCAGCGTTGCATAAAAAAGCATTATGATTAATCTATACACATTCTAAAGATGTTTCCTACAACAGTGCTCCATAGCAAGGACATGAAATAAAGATAAAACTGACTGAATGTGGATATGTGAGAAAGAAACTAACTTTGAATTTTCACAGTGCTTATTTCTAGTTACGCTTTGGCCAATTTGGGGTGACTTTCGAGTTTACTGCCCCTTCAAGGGAAGATAAGGAATGACATGCTATACAGCATAAGGTTTATGACACTTCTTTATGTCTTCAGCCTTGGGGAAGGATAAGACAAATCTGATAAAATGATATTGAAAAGCCCTTTGCATCAATGTGAATTCAATCAGATATTCTATACTTCATGATGAATGGGACATCATCATCATCATCATCAGCCGCAGAGTGAAACCTCTGTATCCAACAGCACGCAGCCAATATGGCTTAATCGCGACATTGTCCCAGCATGTTTGCCTTTGCATGACTTTAAATAATGTGGAAAGTTCTCATCGAACTGCAAGTCACCCTGGCAGATACGGAAGCTCTGATTTCAATCTATAATACTTAATAGTACCACTATAAACAATTCAGTAGAAAGTAGTTTTAGACCCTCAAAGAACTAAACTGTAATTGCATAGGACTCCAAACAAGCCAAACTCCTATTTTGTGTTGTAAATTCCAACGTACAGCAATGCAAAAGTTCCTTTAGATAAGATTATTATTTTAGCTAGAAACATAAGCAATAAACTTGGAAGAATTATGACAGGTAGCACTTTGCAATTCCTGTTTTGGATTTAAAAAAAGATCAGTTGGTTCTGAGCATAACTAGAATACTGATAAAGAAAACGTACTTAGCTAGAATTCAAATTCTTTTCGCAAACAACAATTTAGTTAAATATCACTTTTATGAACTTATACACCACAACCTTTACACACTACCTTTCTACTACAAGTGTGAACTTTGACATGATAATGTATGAGGTATGCTTGAATAGTATTAGGACAGACTGATGGTGGCATTTTGACAAACTATCTTGAGACGTTTTGCCAGTAAAGTACTTCCTGTCTAGCTGTAGTACTCGAAACCCTGTAAAACATCATGTGAAAAATTACTTGTAGCTAATTTGGGTGTACACTTATACAATACACGTTCGATTTAAATGCAACAAATCTATAAATATTGCATTTTTTGTTCTTTTGTTTTCAGTCTTATGTTTTGGCGGAGTGCAATCTATTTACATTTTAATGACGGTAGCAGCAACATCAGCACAATTTGATTTAAAATTTTAAAACATACAGTTAGTTATTTTCCTTTTTTAAGTCTCACAGTTACACAAGACGATATTTTACTAGTCTATTCAGTAATCTAATATATTTCTTTTTTCATCGTTGCAATTTTGCAAAAAAATTAAATAAAATAGTTCTTTAGATAAATGTATTATTTTTTGATATCTTCTATTTCTACCACACATGAACTAAATAATATGCTCTTGCTCGTGAATTGAACAGTCGGCATCAGTCGCTCACAGATGCTGCTTAAATGTAGCAAATTAGTGTCGTCTTTACAAATGTAAAAATAAACGAAAATTTCCAACATTCATGACAAACATTAGATATGATTTAAAAATACTATGCAGTTAAAATATGCTTTTGTTCACAAATTTGATTTGGTGAAAAAGGATGATAAAACTGCATCTGCTTTATAAAGTAACTGGTAATATCAGACGCATGATATGTTTTAATGTCCGTTTCTTGTATATGAAAATGCGAAAATTTGTTCGCTTTTTTTTTAAATTATCATATGGCACGGTTTATATTTAGTGATTTGGCAAGAGATGTAAATACCATGTTTACAATCAATCAGAAATTGCTGGATGAATAAATAATTTTCTTTGTAAATAAATATTTGAAATATAAATACAAATTCTTTTCTATTTACATTCCCTTAATATATATGTGATTCTACTATTAAACGAGATTATTCAGGATTATATTTTCATGGAATATTTGAGCTGTATATGGGTTTTCCATTATACAGCAGTTCTGTTTAGACTCTCTTCACAGTATGTACACGTGTGTGACTGAGCAATATAATGCATGTCTGCTGATGCTATTTTAAGTGAACACATATTTGTGAAAGGAACACAGCCTTCAAACCCTCTTCTAATATTATAAAACCCCTTTGAATCTACTCTTGTACAAACACACACACGGTTCAGCCCTCTCATATTGTACAGTATATATGATTCTTAAAAGGCTGATGTAGTCAGAGGACATGCAGATGGTCAAGGGCAAAGCTGATAGTCATTGATCCAGAAGTGCTTACACCTGGCTCACATTAAACCCTGGTCAGTTCTGTCCTTGGTGTAAAAACACACCTCGGACATTTACGCGGTACACTGGAAGACTTGTTTTCAACAAAGAAAGATTCCACCTATGACAAGTAATGAAACAATGGAGAGACAGTATAGGAACAAAATATAAAGCATAAAGGGAAGGTCACACTAGATTTGGAGTTTCATTCACTTCCATACTTTCATTCACATGCAAACAAACACAGAAGAATAATAATCTGGTGGACTTTGAGCTGCCTATTAGAATATCTATAAAATGTTTGACCAATAGAGGATTTAAATATCATATTGATATTGAGGAAACTCTCAGTTTAGGGATTTTTCATAATCTTGTTCTATATACACTACCATTCAAAGGTTTGGGGTTGGAGAGATTTTTTTTTTTTTTTTAAGAAATTAACTCTTTTATTTTGACTTTTAAATAATAAAAAACCCATATATTTCAAATAAACGCTGTTCTTTTGAACTTTCTATTCATCAAAGTATTCTGAAAAACATTATCATGGTTTCCACAAAAATATTAAGCTGCACAACTCTTTTTAACATTGATAATAATGATAGGAAATGTTTTTTAAGCAGCATATCGGCATATTAGAATGATTTCTGAAGGATCATGTGACCCTGAAGACTGGGTTAATGATGCTGAAAAGTTAGCTTTGCATCACAGGAATAAATTACATTTTAAAATATATTCAAATAGAAAACAGTTATTTTAAATAGTACTTATACTACAGTTTTTTCTCCATCAAATAAATGCAGCCTTGGTAAGCAAAATAAACTTTCAAAAACATTTTAAAATCGTACTAACCCCCAACTTTTGAAAGACCGCGTAATACAAGTTTAGATAAAAACAAACTTTTAAAGAAAGCTGGATGAATCAGAACAAATGCCACATTTTGACATTTAAAATGGACTGTTTTGAACTGCCCACCAAAAATACAGTGGTTTTGCATGTTTAAAATCCAGTGTGACTGTCCCTTAAAAGTATTGTTATGATATATAATATTAAATAAAGAGAAGTTGGATCAGAGTATTTGGTCAGGTGCCACTGGAGAACATGGGCTTTTGGAAATTAGTCAGAAAAGACCAACTCAATCATTTACTGATCTGTGTGTGACATAAGCTGTTGAGTTTATGAGGTGAGAACTGAGCCAATAAGAGGAAGATTGAGAGATAGATAGAGGGATAGAACTTAATCATGTGGAAGAAGTGACATCTACCAAGCTGGTGTCTTTTTAGACTATGTAGTGCAAAGTCATCTGATATGTGCTGGGGCGTTATTGCTCATGGTGTAGGTTGGGGTCACTGGGACGTTCCATCTATGTAGTGGGGGACGAGGGGTGAGGAATATTTGGCGGTTGAGCTGAGCCCCTCAAGAGTAGATAGTGATGACCTCACGTCCACCTCCACGCACGAGGAGGACCCTGTTGAGACCCTCAGTCAAGACCTCGAGGAACTCCATGTCTGTGTGAATGAAGTTAAGAAGCGAACTTTCACATTTACATGAGAGCACAAACTGTAAAAAAAAGTCTGAAGTCACAGATATTTAGATGAAAAAAGGATACAGTTCTCTTCTCCAGTGCAGTTCTTAGGAGGTCCAGGCATGTTTAGCAGGACTAGTTTAGCTTCCTGGGACTTCTTCACAATGACCTCGTTGAGTTTCTGTGCGTGGTGCATGCGTCTGACATTGGAGTGGTTCCTGTATGAAACACCACATTGCAAAGACTTTTTTGTGAGTGTGATGGTTTCTTTATATGACTACATATTTAGCAGATGTGAAGCGCACATTTATATGTGATAATTAAGTGCGCCATCTTTTAAAATAATCAGAAGGTATCAAATGAAGTAGCATTAGTGTTATCTTAAAAGTGTACTCACAGGTTCTCCCATTCCCTGAGGCATAAACGAAGGAAAATAACAACACAGTGAATAGAGAACAACACAAATACAGTAGCACACTACAAATTTGACTTTAACCATAAGTTCAAATGTAGGGATGCACCAAAAGAATACAAAAAGCAATATTTCTCAGATGATTACTGATCAAGTTAAAACTATAAGTAGGTTGGATGGTTTTTATACACATTAGACAAATATCGTTAGCTTTTGTGTCATGTCTCACTGATTTCTATTAATTTTTTGTGTTGGGTGTCAAAAAACGATTCTCACTGTTTTTTTTCCCTTAAGTGAGCTAAGCAACTGAAACGAATGCAAGTGCTACAATAAATCTAATGATGACAAAAGTGTTTCTGTTTCAGAGTAGAGTTTAACTTACATTACTGATGTTTGCTGCAAATATGCAAGAAAAAAACATTGTAATTTTGTTTTACATAATGTATGTTTTTATATATTTTTATTTTAATAAAATAAATATTAAATAATAATTACAAATGATTTATATTATAAATATATCATTTAAATAAATTATGAAATTAATAATTATTTAAATTATTATAAATGTATACTAATTATGATGAAAATAATTACTACTATTTTCTTTCATTATGTCTTTCATTGTAGGCTTGTTATACATCCAACTAACTGATCGATTTACATTGATCAGTGAACAATGCTCAGTGACTGGAAATACCTAAATGTGACATTGAAAATAGCTCTTGCACATCTCTGTGGGGCTGTAATTAAGTTTTGTTAAATTAAAGTGTCAATACATTGATCTGGTGTTCCATAATCAAATGTATAATAAGCAAAATATCTTATCCTGTTGTTTTGTTGTTAAAATCAGTGTCGATGCATCTTTATGCAAAGGTTTGACTAACACCTCACCCTCAACGAACAGAATAATACGTTGATTGACTGAACATTTCCTTAATAACTTAAATCTCATTTCTGATTCGTTAAAAGCTTTCGTATTCACCTGATACAATACATACTCAGTACAGACCGTCATTATCTTGACTCACGGTTTCATGTTGAACATATCCTTTATGCTTTCAGGGTTGGCCACTGCTGGGTTATTGGGCTTCTCCGTATTGTCCGTCCAGGTCATCTGCACCTCCTCTCCGGGGCTCACGGCTGCTGGTGTGGGAGCGGTAGGGGAGGTGGGGCTAGTGGGGGTGGGGGTGGCATTTTTTCCCTGAATGAGCTGAACCTGTCGAGGACGGGAGAGACGGACAGACTAAGAGAAAGGTAAAAAAGAGTGAGAGGGTAGAAAGGGATAAAAAAAATGAAGAAGTGAGAATTGCTGCTTTTCTGGTAACCTTCTTTTCTCAGAAGGATAAAGAAAAAATAGAGGGGGGAGAGAGACGCACTGCCAGGGTGTTAACAAGAAGAGAATGATTTTCTAGTAGATAATGACTGAGAGAAGAGAGAGAAGGGCGAAAATAGAAAGTGATAAAGAGATGCTATCTTCATGGCTGACAGGTCCGTGCTATCATCTAATCGGCCAGAAGGAAGAAGGGTGTGATTAGCTCAAATGGAAAACAAGCACAAAGTCACACACTTGATGGATAATAGCATAAAGGACAAGCTGAGAGACAGCAGCTACCTCCTCCTCAGATTTCTCTTC
>NW_015635536.1:395005-408039 GCF_001515625.1 Sinocyclocheilus rhinocerous
TTAGCTAGAATTCAAATTCTTTTCGCAAACAACAATTTAGTTAAATATCACTTTTATGAACTTATACACCACAACCTTTACACACTACCTTTCTACTACAAGTGTGAACTTTGACATGATAATGTATGAGGTATGCTTGAATAGTATTAGGACAGACTGATGGGTGGCATTTTGACAAACTATCTTGAGACGTTTTGCCAGTAAAGTACTTCCTGTCTAGTTGTAGTACTCGAAACCCTGTAAAACATCATGTGAAAAATTACTTGTAGCTAATTTGGGTGTACACTTATACAATACACGTTCGATTTAAATGCAACAAATCTATAAATATTGCATTTTTTGTTCTTTTGTTTTCAGTCTTATGTTTTGGCGGAGTGCAATCTATTTACATTTTAATGACGGTAGCAGCAACATCAGCACAATTTGATTTAAAATTTTAAAACATACAGTTAGTTATTTTCCTTTTTTAAGTCTCACAGTTACACAAGACGATATTTTACTAGTCTATTCAGTAATCTAATATATTTCTTTTTTCATCGTTGCAATTTTGCAAAAAAATTAAATAAAATAGTTCTTTAGATAAATGTATTATTTTTTGATATCTTCTATTTCTACCACACATGAACTAAATAATATGCTCTTGCTCGTGAATTGAACAGTCGGCATCAGTCGCTCACAGATGCTGCTTAAATGTAGCAAATTAGTGTCGTCTTTACAAATGTAAAAATAAACGAAAATTTCCAACATTCATGACAAACATTAGATATGATTTAAAAATACTATGCAGTTAAAATATGCTTTTGTTCACAAATTTGATTTGGTGAAAAAGGATGATAAAACTGCATCTGCTTTATAAAGTAACTGGTAATATCAGACGCATGATATGTTTTAATGTCCGTTTCTTGTATATGAAAATGCGAAAATTTGTTCGCTTTTTTTTTAAATTATCATATGGCACGGTTTATATTTAGTGATTTGGCAAGAGATGTAAATACCATGTTTACAATCAATCAGAAATTGCTGGATGAATAAATAATTTTCTTTGTAAATAAATATTTGAAATATAAATACAAATTCTTTTCTATTTACATTCCCTTAATATATATGTGATTCTACTATTAAACGAGATTATTCAGGATTATATTTTCATGGAATATTTGAGCTGTATATGGGTTTTCCATTATACAGCAGTTCTGTTTAGACTCTCTTCACAGTATGTACACGTGTGTGACTGAGCAATATAATGCATGTCTGCTGATGCTATTTTAAGTGAACACATATTTGTGAAAGGAACACAGCCTTCAAACCCTCTTCTAATATTATAAAACCCCTTTGAATCTACTCTTGTACAAACACACACACGGTTCAGCCCTCTCATATTGTACAGTATATATGATTCTTAAAAGGCTGATGTAGTCAGAGGACATGCAGATGGTCAAGGGCAAAGCTGATAGTCATTGATCCAGAAGTGCTTACACCTGGCTCACATTAAACCCTGGTCAGTTCTGTCCTTGGTGTAAAAACACACCTCGGACATTTACGCGGTACACTGGAAGACTTGTTTTCAACAAAGAAAGATTCCACCTATGACAAGTAATGAAACAATGGAGAGACAGTATAGGAACAAAATATAAAGCATAAAGGGAAGGTCACACTAGATTTGGAGTTTCATTCACTTCCATACTTTCATTCACATGCAAACAAACACAGAAGAATAATAATCTGGTGGACTTTGAGCTGCCTATTAGAATATCTATAAAATGTTTGACCAATAGAGGATTTAAATATCATATTGATATTGAGGAAACTCTCAGTTTAGGGATTTTTCATAATCTTGTTCTATATACACTACCATTCAAAGGTTTGGGGTTGGAGAGATTTTTTTTTTTTTTTTAAGAAATTAACTCTTTTATTTTGACTTTTAAATAATAAAAAACCCATATATTTCAAATAAACGCTGTTCTTTTGAACTTTCTATTCATCAAAGTATTCTGAAAAACATTATCATGGTTTCCACAAAAATATTAAGCTGCACAACTCTTTTTAACATTGATAATAATGATAGGAAATGTTTTTTAAGCAGCATATCGGCATATTAGAATGATTTCTGAAGGATCATGTGACCCTGAAGACTGGGTTAATGATGCTGAAAAGTTAGCTTTGCATCACAGGAATAAATTACATTTTAAAATATATTCAAATAGAAAACAGTTATTTTAAATAGTACTTATACTACAGTTTTTTCTCCATCAAATAAATGCAGCCTTGGTAAGCAAAATAAACTTTCAAAAACATTTTAAAATCGTACTAACCCCCAACTTTTGAAAGACCGCGTAATACAAGTTTAGATAAAAACAAACTTTTAAAGAAAGCTGGATGAATCAGAACAAATGCCACATTTTGACATTTAAAATGGACTGTTTTGAACTGCCCACCAAAAATACAGTGGTTTTGCATGTTTAAAATCCAGTGTGACTGTCCCTTAAAAGTATTGTTATGATATATAATATTAAATAAAGAGAAGTTGGATCAGAGTATTTGGTCAGGTGCCACTGGAGAACATGGGCTTTTGGAAATTAGTCAGAAAAGACCAACTCAATCATTTACTGATCTGTGTGTGACATAAGCTGTTGAGTTTATGAGGTGAGAACTGAGCCAATAAGAGGAAGATTGAGAGATAGATAGAGGGATAGAACTTAATCATGTGGAAGAAGTGACATCTACCAAGCTGGTGTCTTTTTAGACTATGTAGTGCAAAGTCATCTGATATGTGCTGGGGCGTTATTGCTCATGGTGTAGGTTGGGGTCACTGGGACGTTCCATCTATGTAGTGGGGGACGAGGGGTGAGGAATATTTGGCGGTTGAGCTGAGCCCCTCAAGAGTAGATAGTGATGACCTCACGTCCACCTCCACGCACGAGGAGGACCCTGTTGAGACCCTCAGTCAAGACCTCGAGGAACTCCATGTCTGTGTGAATGAAGTTAAGAAGCGAACTTTCACATTTACATGAGAGCACAAACTGTAAAAAAAAGTCTGAAGTCACAGATATTTAGATGAAAAAAGGATACAGTTCTCTTCTCCAGTGCAGTTCTTAGGAGGTCCAGGCATGTTTAGCAGGACTAGTTTAGCTTCCTGGGACTTCTTCACAATGACCTCGTTGAGTTTCTGTGCGTGGTGCATGCGTCTGACATTGGAGTGGTTCCTGTATGAAACACCACATTGCAAAGACTTTTTTGTGAGTGTGATGGTTTCTTTATATGACTACATATTTAGCAGATGTGAAGCGCACATTTATATGTGATAATTAAGTGCGCCATCTTTTAAAATAATCAGAAGGTATCAAATGAAGTAGCATTAGTGTTATCTTAAAAGTGTACTCACAGGTTCTCCCATTCCCTGAGGCATAAACGAAGGAAAATAACAACACAGTGAATAGAGAACAACACAAATACAGTAGCACACTACAAATTTGACTTTAACCATAAGTTCAAATGTAGGGATGCACCAAAAGAATACAAAAAGCAATATTTCTCAGATGATTACTGATCAAGTTAAAACTATAAGTAGGTTGGATGGTTTTTATACACATTAGACAAATATCGTTAGCTTTTGTGTCATGTCTCACTGATTTCTATTAATTTTTTGTGTTGGGTGTCAAAAAACGATTCTCACTGTTTTTTTTCCCTTAAGTGAGCTAAGCAACTGAAACGAATGCAAGTGCTACAATAAATCTAATGATGACAAAAGTGTTTCTGTTTCAGAGTAGAGTTTAACTTACATTACTGATGTTTGCTGCAAATATGCAAGAAAAAAACATTGTAATTTTGTTTTACATAATGTATGTTTTTATATATTTTTATTTTAATAAAATAAATATTAAATAATAATTACAAATGATTTATATTATAAATATATCATTTAAATAAATTATGAAATTAATAATTATTTAAATTATTATAAATGTATACTAATTATGATGAAAATAATTACTACTATTTTCTTTCATTATGTCTTTCATTGTAGGCTTGTTATACATCCAACTAACTGATCGATTTACATTGATCAGTGAACAATGCTCAGTGACTGGAAATACCTAAATGTGACATTGAAAATAGCTCTTGCACATCTCTGTGGGGCTGTAATTAAGTTTTGTTAAATTAAAGTGTCAATACATTGATCTGGTGTTCCATAATCAAATGTATAATAAGCAAAATATCTTATCCTGTTGTTTTGTTGTTAAAATCAGTGTCGATGCATCTTTATGCAAAGGTTTGACTAACACCTCACCCTCAACGAACAGAATAATACGTTGATTGACTGAACATTTCCTTAATAACTTAAATCTCATTTCTGATTCGTTAAAAGCTTTCGTATTCACCTGATACAATACATACTCAGTACAGACCGTCATTATCTTGACTCACGGTTTCATGTTGAACATATCCTTTATGCTTTCAGGGTTGGCCACTGCTGGGTTATTGGGCTTCTCCGTATTGTCCGTCCAGGTCATCTGCACCTCCTCTCCGGGGCTCACGGCTGCTGGTGTGGGAGCAGTAGGGGAGGTGGGGCTAGTTGGGGTGGGGGTGGCATTTTTTCCCTGAATGAGCTGAACCTGTCGAGGACGGGAGAGACGGACAGACTAAGAGAAAGGTAAAAAGAGTGAGAGGGTAGAGAGGGATAAAAAAAATGAAGAAGTGAGAATTGCTGCTTTTTTGGTAACCTTCTTTTCTCAGAAGGATAAAGAAAAAATAGAGGGGGGAGAGAGACGCACTGCCAGGGTGTTAACAAGAAGAGAATGATTTTCTAGTAGATAATGACTGAGAGAAGAGAGAGAAGGGCGAAAATAGAAAGTGATAAAGAGATGCTATCTTCATGGCTGACAGGTCCGTGCTATCATCTAATCGGCCAGAAGGAAGAAGGGTGTGATTAGCTCAAATGGAAAACAAGCACAAAGTCACACACTTGATGGATAATAGCACAGAGAACGAAGTGAGAGACAGCAGCTACCTCCTCCTCAGATTTCTCTTCACCACTTCCTCCCACAGACTCCTCGGCGATACTCCTCTGGGGGTGCAGGTTTGAAGGGTTCTTTCGCCGTATAGAGCCACGGGACACGTCTGTGATGCTCTGAATCTGAAGAGACAACATCAGCGCTGTTAGACTGATTCAAACTATCAGATTTATACTGTTAATCGCTTTATGTAACAGTTAGTTACGGTTCTCTAGCTTGATTGGCTAAGCAGCTTTTCTTCCTTATCTACATATACATTTTATAATGTTTCCTTTTGTGTTCCACTAACAAAAGAAAGTCGCAGGTTTGGATCAACATGATGACAGAAGTTTTATTTTTGGGTGAACTTGTGACTTTAAAGGGGTCATATGATGCTGCTAAAAAGAACATTATTTTGTGTATTTGGTGTAATGAAATGTGTTTATGCGGTTTAAAGTTAAAAAAACACATTATTTTCCACATACTGTACATTCTGTACATTCCTCTATGCCCCGCCTTTTTGAAACGCGTCGATTTTTACAAAACTAATCGGTCTGAAAAGCGAGGTGTGCTCTGATTAGCCAGCTATCCAGTGCGTTGTGATTAGCCGAATACCTCAAGCGTGAGACGGAAATGTTACACCCCTCACCATACTGTTGATGCCGTGCCCCAGCCGGAGTGACCAGGCAAAAACATTAAAACCCATTACAAACGAGGCATTTGTTGCATCCAGTGGGGACATAATTACTGATTAAGAGAAAGGAAAAAATGAAATCGCATCATATGACCCCTTTAACAACTTTCGTTTACTCTTGTAAAAATCAATGCATCTTTCACAGCTTATTGCTTCAAATAAATGGTGTTTAGTAGAATAAACCTTGTTTAAAAGAAGCGAGCTTAATTGTATTGAATGTGCACTTGTAGTAGAAGAAAAAGTAGTATATAAGTATATAATTACACTTACAGCAGGGGTGCCCAAACTCGGTCCTGGAGGGCCGGTGTCCTGCAGACTTTAGCTCCAGCTTGCCTCAACACACCTGCCTGGAAGTTTCAAGTACAGTAAGACCTTGATTAGCTGGTTCAGGTGTGTTTGATTAGGGTTGGAGCTAAACTCTGAAGGAAAGTGGCCTGGAAGGGCCAAGTTTGCCCACCCCTGATTTAAAGGGGTCATATGATGCTGCTAAAAAACAGCATCATATGCGTTTTAAGCATATGCGTCTACATTATTTAAGCGTCTACATTATTTTGTGTATTTGGTGTAATGAAATGTGCTAGAAAGACCTTGATTAGCTGGTTCAGGTGTGTTTGATTATGGTTGTAGCTAAACTCTGCAGGACACCGGCCCTCCAGGACTGAGTTTGGGCACCCCTGACTTACAGAAAATATAGTAATGAAATAAAAAGCCACTTAAGTGTACTTAAAGACAGTACATTTTCATGACTGGTTATTAACACACTTAAGTAGACTTTTAAGTGCACTTGATATAATGTCAGATCTAATAATGTAATAATCAAATGTCAAATGTAATAATGTCACAATTGTAAAAATTACTTTAAAATAGATTTTGAATCGTTGTTTTATTATTCTTTTGCCATGCTTTAAAGAAGAACACTTAATATATTGACTATATACTAAAGCACATGTAAAGTACTTGATTATACTTTTAACTGTAGTTTGTCATTTAATATTACATTTTAAGTTATTATATTTCAAATGTACTAAATTGCAACTTTATTACAAATATATTGAAATGCATGACTTACATTTTAAAGTAGAAATGACATTAAAGCATATTTTAGTTACCATAAATGCTTGTCAGTACATTTGGCAGTACACCATATTTCAAAGACAATTTTGAAGTAATTATGAAATGACAAAAAAGATGTAATTAGGTGCTACTTATGCAGGTCAAAAAAGCACTCGAACATTCAGCTAATTGCATTTAATATGCATTTCAAATATAATACATTTTCATTTAACTGTAAAGAACATCCAAAAACATTACAGTTCAGTTCAGTTCGCACTTAAAGGAATAGTTCACCCAAAAATGAGAATTCTGTCATCATTTACTCTCCCTCAAGTTGTGGAACATGTGAAGTTGAATAATGTGGGTAACCATTTTTATTCTCCTCGAACCTCCATAGTATTTTTTTAAGTATGCTAAATTGTCCTTTCCCCCCCACAATACCTCTCTCTCACGCTCGTTCTTGGTCAGGTGCATCTCCTTGAGGATCTGCGACCGCTGCTCCATCACCAGGGTCTTTTCGTAGGTGTAGGCAGAGATGTCGCTTTCATGCTTGAAGTAAATGAAAGAACAGGTTAGAACGTACTGTTGTCAGTATCTGTGCATGTATGTGTGTGTGTGAAGGCAGTGTGTGTTGGTTTCTCACCATTTCAACCACCTCCACCTCAGCATCAAATCGCAGATGATAGAGGAACGTCATCAGGTCTTTCTTCATCTGAATGCTGTTGTCGTCCATCTGAGCCACAGTGAAGATACGCATCTTGCACTTCCTCCACACCTACAGTTGAAGCAATATGATTATCCAGTGTAGTAATCATCTCATTCAAAGACATGAACTGATTGTGATCTCAGTTTTGATAGCTAGTGAGTGCCCTCACTAGGCAGCAACTAATATAAGGCATTGGAACTGAAATGAAATGTTAATTGAACACACAATAGGCATCAATTTCATGAATCCTTTAATACAGCACATAAGAGACTCATATACTGTAGAGTTTAGACCAGAGCTGTATGATTCTTGTCCGCAAGTAAAGTACTATTATCTACCATCAATAATAAAACATTTGCTGCAATATTGACCTGATCACTCCATCAACAGTACCTTGTGGTGGCGCAGAAGGAAGGGAAGGAGCATGAGCATGCCTCCATCATGGACAATCCACCACACGTCGATGTGGCCTTCAGTGAAGCGCTCTCCGTTTGATGGATATGCAGAGATGTTCTTCGGCACCAGCAAGGCCAAGTGAGCGGCAGTGGTCTCCCTAACAACCTCTGTGGGGGAATAACAGTAAACTCAGTACACCCAATAAACTCATGCACAGGGCTACTTGAGGAAAAAAATCTAATTGTGTTTAAAAAAAAAAAAATCCAGGTTTGCTTGTGCTTGTTCATAGATCAGCACAATTTGTTCATTATATATAAAAATGGCTATAAAATAATAATAATTGTTACTACATAATAATATAAAAACACTACATCAAAACAAAACAAGAACTATTGTAATACTTCAAGAAGTGATATTTTAATATTTCAATGTAAATCAAGTATTTAAGAAAAAATATAATAATAATAGTAATTTCATTTTACATTACAAATGTAAAATTACAATTTATGACCTTAAAAAAAATTATATATATATATATATATATATATACAGTATATATATATACTATGTATGGCTGTTTTGATTTCTTTAAACAATTATCTTTTTGTTGACAATTGTTTCAATTGTCTTCAAAATTTAAACCATTAAGCTTTTATGTGGATGAAAAACTGCAGGGAGCCCTTAAAGCTTCTCTTTTGTTGATACATGCTTCTCATTACAAGTTTTTGAAGATGGTTGCTGCAGGTTTCCCTCCCAAATACATGTCAAAGCAGCCCAAAATTAGAGCGGATGCAAAGATGAACAGTTTGCATCTGGCGGATCATAAGCTGCTCATGTGTAAAAGCACAGTACACTGAAAAAAATGTAACATCTAAATTTACTGGTTTAATAAAAAAAATGGATCACTAAATCAACCACAATACATTCATTTATATCAACAAAATGAATGCTATTTTGATTAATTGTTCAGCCCTAGTCATAGACATGTATGTAGTTAATATTCATCTATGTAGATATCTGTGTTTATCATTGCTCATAACAGACAGTTTACAATCTTTTGTGTGAGCATAGCTTTACTGCTTGATAACATAGGATTATCAAGCAGTAAAGCTATACGCTGCAACGAAAGTCATGAAAACATGGGTAAAAAGTTCATTGACTAGATATCAGAGGCTGTGCTCTCTTTGCCACACTGTCCAAACTAATCCAAGTCCATGTCTCGTCTTTTGTCTTACCAATGAAGTTCCTGCAACGGTGGTGCTCCTCAGCCTGTTTCCAGTTCCTAGGGAAGCTGACCAGAACCGTGTTGTGATGGAGGCCGCCTAGACCTCCAGCCTGGATCAGGTGTGAGGTGGCGTCCCGCAGGTTAGAAGAGATCACAACCTGACTGAATCCCTTCACCTTCTCGACCTCCATCAGCTTCCTTAGGGACTGAGAGAGATGGAGCTTATTAGTGTCTAATTTCTTCAGGAGCTCAGGCTTTGATCCTGTGTGTGTGTGTGCGTACTTGGTCTCCTTTCTGCGCCTGTGGTTGGTTGTTTAAGTAGGTGCCCTCCACACACGCTCCCACGATGGTCAAGCCTTTGCCCGCTTTCAGCTGACTCGTCAGCGACAGCAGTCGAGGCTGCTCTACGTTCTGCTCCGCATCCAGACTCATGAGCACCAGAATCTGGGGCCTGGAAGATTGATAACATTTAAAAAAATTTTAAATACATTCTCAATATTTTGGATGAATGTAATTTTAAATGTGACAACCATACACTGCTTGTTTGTTGTGTGAAGAGGCATATTACTGATCAGTCACTGACCTCCAGTTTTTAGTGTGAGGAGGACCTTCCTCCAGCCTCATCAGAGCATAGCGGGCGGCACTCAGAGAAATGCCACGAATCCCATCGCCCCACTCTTTCTCTGCCCTACAGAGAGGAAATACACATTTGGTAATTCAACTTTCTGTGGATCGGGTGTTCAAACTATGCCCAAGTTATAACTTTTAGATGTTACCAATGTTTAACACAATAATTTGATGATATTACCGTTTTATTCAGCTTTTTGAAGTCTGAAATCAGGATATTACTGAACAATTATTTTACATCACTGTTTTTAACAATAAATAAAAAAAGAAAGAAAGGTTTATACATTTAACATTAATAGATACTGAAATATGCTGTCAAGTTAATCAAACTGAACTATTGTTTAAAAGTTTGAGGTCAAAACAATTTTTTAAATTAATACTTTTATTCAGCAAAGATGCTTTGAATTATTATTAAAAGTGACGGTAAAGTTATTTATAATGTGACAAAAGATTTCTATTCATCAAAGGATCCTAAAAAATGCATTATGGTTAAGCAGCACCTATGATAATAATAACTTATTAGAATGATTTCACTCTGACACTGAAGACTGGAGTCATGATGCTGAAAATTTAGTTTTGATATCACAGGAATAAATAAAATGTTAAAATATATTAAAATATAGAACACATTTTAAATTGTAAAAATATTTCACATTATTAGTGTTTTACTGTATTTGATTAATTAAATACAGCCTTGGTGAGCATAAAAGAAAAAAAAAAAATCATACTGACCCTAAACATTTGATATTTTAATAATTGACTACATTTCTATGATTATATTTCAGGAAGAGGGACCCTCAAGGTTTCATCACTTTTCGCAGGCCAAAATTTTGATTTACATAAGTGATGATCATTCATCAACAATCTTCCACTAATAATCATCTAAAACAACAGTATATACATTTACAGTGAATAATTACTCCGCTGCATTCGTCAGGCCTTTAAATAAATCCTTATGAAAAAACCTAATAGCTGTACAGACAATAATGCCTTTTCTGCCAAGAGTGAGATTGATCTAGTTAGTGTGAAACTCGTTAGGTTTTTTCCTTTTTTCTCCTGAGGCTCATTTAGGTTTGCTTACCCGCAGAATTCTATGTATTTGTAGATGCAGCTGGCGATTACCATGGCAACGATGGCGTAGTACCAGGAGCAGAGGAACATCAGGGTAAGACACAAGCTCATGCCCAACAGTGACAGAGCCCTGGAGAGACATCACAGGCCATCTCATGCTCATTTGTCCAGCTGTGATTTTAGTGTCAGCTGTGTTTACAGTAATAATGAGAACCACCACAGATGATCTTAGCGGTGGAAGAAGGACTTATTTATGTGGTGTGATACATCTGTTTGCCTTCATTTAAGACTTTCAACTTTCATCCCCTCAAACTAATAATTTTGTAAACAAACACACTTTCTGTTCTGTCAGGGACACAAAGCTAAGGGAGCAGGTGTTTGTGTGTGTTCGTACCAGTGGTAGAATTTAAAGCGCGGCCTCCAGTTCGGGGTCCTGAGGAGCGTCTGCAGCGCACAGGCCAGATTTACAAACATGTAGCACATCAGGAAGAACCTGTGGGGAAAACAGATAAAAACTCATCTGTATATGTAATAATATACAGAGATATACTGCCCCCTTGGAAGTTTTCATGTTTTGTTTTGCAGTAATGAACCACTATTTATGTATATATACAGTATGTATGTATGTACTTATATTTATATAATATTCTATGTCAAACCAAAAACACACATGGACAACTTTTATTATAGTTACTAAACACAGATTAGTTTGTATTTAGACAGTAGAATTAAATGACAGTACAATGTTATATTTGTTTCCCATTTAAAAAGTAAATGTTTACTTTAAAATAATAATAATAATATAATTAAATAAAATATTCAGAAGACAATTTTTTTATATTATATTTCAAAATTTCAAAATGCTGGGCAAAATGCTATAATATTTCAAAATGCTAATATATTTAAATAAATAATATCTAAATAATATAGGACATTTTTAGATAATGTTTTATAATGATTTAAAACGTTTCCAATAATATTAACAAAACAATATTTTTAATTAATTGTTAATTATAATTCAAAAAGAAAATAATATATTTTTAAATAATTTATAATAGTTTTTAAATAATAATACAATTAAAGAAAGCATACTTGAGGATAGGCTGGAAGATACTTGGATGAATGAAAGGCCATCAGTGGATTATGATGCTTTTTGCAGCCAAATCGTGTAGTTATGGCATCTATCAGCGGGGACTAACTGGCTCATGCCAGATGTTGACCCCTTAATTGAAGCCTCTTGACTTCACACAAGTGATCTCCCTTTAACTACCTAGACTTTAAAAACCAATGGGCTGCATTAGTGATAGTTTATGTGTGTCATATTAAAGGTGTTGAACATTTATGCATTCAATTATTCTGGATTTTATGTTCATAATTATATTAGACCACTTTGTCCAGATCTGTTTGAAATCAAAGACCAGTCAGAAGCAAAAAAAGACAAATGAAGCCCACTGTGTTTTAAAGTGGGGAGAAAAAACCCCAAAGCATGACAAAGTCCATACTTTTATCAGCTGTACATTTGTAATGCATATCTGCAAAGGTTATAAGGGGGGATGTAGTGTTAGCAAATACAAAGTGCTGAATTAATGGTATTTTATTAATGCTGTTATATACCTGTAAATAAGTTTAGGAATTATTGAAGAACAGGCTTTTAGAAAAGAGGCTATTCAGCACAATGAAGAAGTTTTATTACAGCAATAGAGACAGTTTATTGCTGTTGTTTCTCTGGGAGTCATAAAGAATGAGGTGCGCTGTGTATTTTTTGGGGAGTGTTAATTACATGGACAGAATGGGAGCGACTGCATCCAGGGAGGCGATGAGGATGCCAATCTCACAGATGCAGGCCGTCAGGAGGAGAGCCCATGTAGGTTCACCGTTAGCTTTGCCATGACCAAACACCTGTCAAATACAGAATATGATCAGGTTAGCATGATCACTTAGTATGATCAAGTATCGAAGCATCAACAGATGTAGAGACGTACCCTGAGGAAAGGAATGATGCCGTCTCGGGCGATAGCCTGAAGGAGACGGGGCGCTCCTGTCAAACTCTGAAGCCCTGCCCCACAGGTGGAGAAGAAGGAGCCGAACACAATGACCCAGGGCGAGGGCCATGCCAGGGTGCCAATAACCAAGTTACCGTTGACACCTTCCCCAAATCTGTGTGTTTAAAACAGTGTTGTTATTGTTTATATTGTAATACTATCAAAAATATTTTTTTTCTTAATTCAAAGCTGAATAACATAAAATTATATATATATATATATATATATA
>NW_015635536.1:408264-413836 GCF_001515625.1 Sinocyclocheilus rhinocerous
TACATTTAAACTTAAAAGACAATTAGAAATATGACAAAAATTTAAGTTTAAATACTAAAATGACAAACTAAAACTGAGATAAAAATAAATAGAAAATAAAGCTAAATATAAATATTTGAACAATAAACTAAAATCTTTATGTTTAGAAGAGTGTTATTATTGTTAACTAATAGTATTAAAAAATCTTTTTCGTTAACTGAAAAAGCTGAAACAGAATAAAAATATAAATATTAGATGGAAACTTAAAATAAAAATTGGAAATATTCCCTTGTCAATATGCTGAAATAAAATAAAGTTTGTTTAAGTTCAAATATTAACAATGCTAAAACTAAAATTGAAATAAAAATAAATAATGCTAAATAGAAATATTTTAATAAAAACTAATAAAAATTACAAAAGCATATAACTAAATCACTGAACTTAAAATGAAAACTGAGATCTTTGTTCCTAGAACTATGTATTGTTAACTAATAGAATTAAAAGCATTTTGTTAAATTGAAATAAAGGCTGAAATAAAATAAAAAGATCAGATAAAACCTTAAAAGAAAATTAGAAATGTTGTCTTGGCAATTAGCTGAAATAAAATAAAGTTTAAGTTTAAATATTAAAATGAAAATAAAACTGAAAAAAAATTATTAAAGCTAACTAGAAATATTTAAACAAAAACTAGTAAATGACAAAAGCATATAACAAAACAAAAAATAAAATTAATTAAAATGAAAGTGAAAAGTAAAAATATAAAAATAAAAGGTAATTCAAAATATTAACAAATGCTATATTAGTATATAAATACACACACACTCCATGTTTTACGGGGACATTCCATAGGCGTTATGGTTTTTATACTGTAGAAACTGTATTTTCTATCGCCCTACACCAACCCTACACCTAAACCTACCCTTCACAGGAAACTTTCTGAATTGTTTGATTTTCAAAAATCTTCATCCTGTATTGATTTATAAGCTTGTTTCCTCATGGGGACCAAAAAATGTCACACAAGGAGAAGGATTTTGGATATTACCATCTTTGCAGGGACATTTTGTCCCCTTAACGTAGGGTTTACCCGGACCACACACAAACACACACACACGCATACAAACTTTTTGTTAAAGTGCCCAGACTGCCCACTTAATTTTCAATTCATTTGGAATCTATACTGAATCTAAAATAGAGCTACAGACTCACTTGTCCCTCAAAACGACTCCGTCCACACAGGCTCCAAACAGAATCACACTAGACATGTCTGTGAGAGCAAAAATTTAGGAGTATGACACAAAGCAGCAAAAAGGCATTCACCCTATTTCAGCTATTTTTCCCACAGATGGAAACATCAAGTCTTATGATTTTATCACTGTCGTTTCCTGGATATCCAATTACACTGTATTCTGTACATTCCAAGATGTGCAGTTCTGCATTGTGTGAAAGTCACGGCTCATTTATTTATGCAAAGCTGGAGCAGTTTATTGCCTTCGGAGTAAAGGATACAGATGAAGGAGGTGGTTGTGATGGCCAGGATGGTACCAATTGGGATGGATTTCTGAGCGTCCTGCAGGTCACCAGAACGGTTCGAACCAGCCATGATACCTGTGACACACACATACTGTATATATTATATCTAGAAACACTGGTGTTTGTGGGTCAGCTTCTGAATAAGATTCAAATTAATGTAACCTTACATTTAAAAAAAGGCCATAATACACATTATACAGACCAAAACTAGACATTTATGTGAATAATTCCCCTACTAATGATCAAACTGTTGTACTGACCTGTGACAGAGGGGAAGTAGATGCCAACCAGCAGGGTGAAGAAGCTGGTGATATCAGCCAGGACGTATCGGTTAGTGTTGGTGTCTGGGGCCTCAGGGTCGAGCACTGCTGGTATACCTCGCTTCTCTAACATTGAATTTTTCTCCATAAAGGTACTGAAGAGGTTTTCTGTAAAGAACAAACAAACAAACAAACAAAAAAAAAGACTCAATTTTTTCCATGCAATTTTAAAACAGAATTCCATAAAATACACAACGAGTACATTCATTTTGAACATTACATTTAAATAATCATATTATTTTCACCAAGATTTAGTCATTTTATTTTAAATGTAATCTATTCCTGTGATGCAAAGCTGATTTTTCAGCATCATTACTCCAGTCTTCAGTGTCACATGATCCTTCAGAAATCATTCTAATATGCTGATTAGCTGTTTAAGAAACCTTTCTGATTATTATCAATGTGGAAAACAACTGTGCTGCTTATTATTTCTGTGACATAATATGCTGCTGCTCAAGAAACATTTCTTATTATCATCAGTGTTGAGCTGCTTCATATTTTTGAGGAAATATTTATTTTAGGATTCCTTATTGAACAGCAATTTTAAAAGCACAGTATTTATTTTAAAAAGTAAGCTATTAAAGTATTATTGAAACTATTAAAATATGGTGATGAATATTAAAATATCAATGTGAGTGTTGGGGTTTTCTAACCTGCCAGGATGCCACTGGTGATTCCAGGGATTCCCTGGATCTGACTGATGTTGTTGTTGGTGAAGTATTCATCGCAGGTGGCGTTAAGGAACTCCGAGTCACAGAAGGCTCTCCAGAGCTTGGTGGTGACTGTGGCATTGCCTCTCTCAATGGTCTTGGCACAAATGTCAAATCCCTTTGACACAAGAGTTCGGTTCCCAAGCACACACACCCTACGCAGGATAAGGGCTGTTTGATTATAGTCACTCCTGAAATGTATTCTGTACCCTAAAGAAACATTCCGGACACAAAATTCTACTTACGGAAAGTCAGGTGGGTCAAAAGAAGTCTTGATGACGCCAGCGTAGACAGCGAGAATGGAGAGAATGACGCAGGCGAGGAACACAAGGGCCAACTTGTTGACATACTTCACGCCGACAAAGACGACTAAAGCCATGAAGGAGAGCACGATGGTACCATACACACGCATGTTATTCAACAGTGCTGCCTCGGCCTCTGCTCCCTCCAGACCCTCCATCTTGAATATGGCAGCTGCTGGCACGATGTAGATCTAGAAAAAAAAAAATCAAGAGAAAGGAATAAAATAAAATAGTGAAGAAGTTCCCAATGGTTAAAGGGATAGTTCACCCGAAAATGAAAACTTTGTTATCATTTACAAGCCCTTAATTTGTTCTAAACCTGGCTGAATTTCTTTATTCTGCTGAACACAAAAGGAGATATTTTGAAGAATGTTGGTAACTAAATAGTTTTTGGTTCCCAAAGATACTATGGAAGTCAATGGCTACCAGCAACTGTTTGGCTAGCAACATCCTTCAAAATATCTTCTTTTGTGTTCAACAGAATAAAGAAACTCGGGTTTGGAATGACAAAGGAGTTAAAGGTGAGTTAAAGAAGATGGAATTTTCATTTTGGGTGAACTATCCCTTTAAAGTTGTGCAAAATTAATGTACAAGTACTGTACAGATATCAAAACTGTAAATAATACTTATTCAGAGTATACATTAAAAGTTACTTGTTATTTAAAATAAAAGTATTTTGCAAACACACATTATTTTGTTGTAAAACTTTAAGAAAAAGCATGTGAAATATGGTTATCATAGTTAACTGAAACTCAAAAAAATTGTTACTTGAAAAAAAAAACGTTTTATTAACGAAAATAAAATATAAAAAACTCTAAAAAAATCTAGTTACAAAGGCAACATTTCTCGTTTTTGTTTAGTTGAACTTGATGTACTAAACTAACTAAAACTGACATAAAAATTTATCAAATTATATAAACAAATACAAAATTAATAGATAAAAATGGCAAAAACACAACTAAACTACTCAAACTTATGAAAAAGGAAAATGCAAAAATAAAAACATTAAAATGTATATAAAAACTATAAGAAAAAACGTCTCAGGTTACGTATGTAACCATGGTTCCTCGAGGGAACGAGGCGCTGCATCGGAAAACGCTACGGGAACGCCTTGCCTTCTGTGACCACGCTCTGAATCACATGTGAAATCAGTCCAATAGCTGAGCGAGACGTCACGGGCGGGTGATGTCATGGCCAGGAAGCTATAAAAGCACGTGCGGCGGAGCCGGCATCAGCTTCAGGAATTAAACAAGCGCCGGCAGGGATGCCGGAAGTATGGCACCGAGACGCAGCGTCTCGTTCCCCCGCGGGACCCTTATGCGGCGACAAGGAGCTCCCAGCACCGGGCCCTGAGACAAGAACCAAGGTTTCCTCCACATGTCTAAGGCACGTAGGCACCTCCGTGTGACTTTGAGCATGCGAAGCGGGTTTCCCCTCGGGGAGAACCCCTTGTTCTTGTGCCACCACTGTAGGGGTCTCATGTACAGCAGGCCAAGAGTTATCACGTTGGACGCAGCTGCCATCATACCCAGCAGTCTGGAACTGCTTGACAGTGAGTGACCGGCCTTCTCTTACTCTCGCGACTGAGGTGAGGATCGACTCGATCCGAGCAGGAGACATACATGCCTGCATCGTGGTCGAATCCCACACCACGCCCAGATAAGTGGTTCTCTGTACTGGAGAAAGCACACTTTTCTTGGTGTTAAGTCTTAACCCCAGCTCTTTCGTGTGAGCGAGAACGACATCTCGATGTCAAACCGCCATTCGCTCTGACTGAGCTAATATCAACCAATCGTCAATGTGGTTGAGTCGTGAACGTGTGGGGTGAGAGTACAAGGGCAAAGGAAGAATCCGGTATTGGTAGGCTTTTGCCCCCAAAAGCAAACCTCAGGAACTTCCTATGATGAGGAAGGATGGTGATATGTGCATCTTTTAGATAGATCGTGACACACCAGTCCTCGGACTTGGTCTGAGATACGACCTGTTTGAGTGTGAGCTTGCTGAACTTCAGTCGCATGACTGAGCGGTTCAATAGGCGCGGATCTAAAATATGACGCAACCCCCCATCCTTCTTCGGAACAATGAAGTACCGGCTGTAGAACCCGGAGTCTGTCTCGTGCGGAGGGACCACCTCGATGGCCTCCTTCCTTAAGAGAGTAACTACTTCCTGGTCTAATACCAGAGCCTGCTCGGTGTGTAATGCGGTGTACACCGCTCTTCCCCAGAGGGAGCTGGCCCTCAAAAAGTCCTAGGCCTTAGGCGTCAGGACGTTTACGACGAAGACTATCCAGCGAGAATGATGGTCCGCAGACCGGCCTTCTGCTAGAAGCCTTCGGCCTGGGAGCGCTACTCTGACTCTAGACTCTGCGGAGTACGAGAAGTGAGGCCCCCAGAATGAGGAGCTGGAACACGGTAGGTTGGGACTGCTACCGCCCAGCAGCCCCTGCTGACCGCCTCAACCTCCTCAGAGGAAGAGAGGTTAATGCGTGCTCTCACTCGAGAAATTTATATCCCAAGAGCCCCTGTATATCTAACTTCTCATAGTCAGACAAATACTTCATTTTATTCCTCAGAATTAAATGCAATCAAACAACCAGACGAGTAAATACGGTCTAGTGCGCGAGCCGTTCAGTCAGTTCAGTCACATCAATCTCCTCAGAGAAAAGATGGCCGCAGCAGCAAGCTCTCGCTCAGAGGGGGAAGAAGGGGAAGAACGGCTTCCAAGCCTCGA
>NW_015635536.1:414942-430293 GCF_001515625.1 Sinocyclocheilus rhinocerous
GTAGCCTCTTTCTACAGTACGCAGGACCCATTGAGACACATTTGGCAGTAGCTTCCACGCTGCTAAATAATCTACTAAGGGAATCAGTCTCTCGAGACTGACCTCTGGTGTAACCAGAGCGGCTAGTTCGGTGCCCTGAAGCGGCGGACCGGCAGGGGACGACTGTACTAGCTGCTCTAGAGACCTCCGTGGAGGTCGCGAGCCTCTTAGTACCGCTACGTTTCCGGGCGGTAACTGAGAGAAGCGCTCGCCGGAGACCACTGCGCCCTGGAACACCGGCAGGGTTGGCAGACCGACCTCCTGAGGGCACTGAGGAGAGACGGGCACTGTGTAATGCGATGTATACCGCTCTTCCCCAGAGGGAGCTGGCCCTCAAAAAGTCCTAGGCCTTAGGCGTCAGGACATTTATGATGAAGACTATCCAGCGAGAATGACGGTCCGCAGACCCGCCTTCTGCTAGAAGCCTTCGGCCTGGGAGCGCCACTCTGACTCTAGACTCTGCAGAGTACGAGAAGTGAGGCCCCCAGAATGAGGGGCTGGAACACGGTAGGTTGGGACTGCTCCCGCCCAGCAGCCCCTGCTGACCGCCTCAACCTCCTCAGAGGAAGAGAGGTTAACGCGTGCTCTCACTCGAGAAATTTTTATCCCAAGAGCCCCTGTATATCTAACTTCTCATACCTGTAGTCAGATAAAAACTTCATTTTATTCCTCAGAATTAAATGCAGTCAAACAACCAGAGGAGTAAATACGATCTGGTGAGAAAGATTCACATCAAAAACCGAATGATCTAATATAAGGGTTGCCTCGGCAGCGCGCGAGCCGTTCAGTCACACAAACAACATCAATCTCCTCAGAGAAAAGATGGCCGCAGCAGCAAGCTCTCGCTCAGAGGGGGAAGAACTGCAGCACGGGCTTCCAAGCCTCGAGAACGAGCTCTAGATCTAGGGAACACGGGTGGAGATAGGACGAGCCGTCTCCAACCCGTCCGCCAGATCAAGTGCGATCCCCGCGATCTCAGTCGCCGCCGTGCCTCAGCAGCAGCGGGACCGCAATCGCAAGATCACAGGCACGGACACACTCCTCGGAGCGTGCCTGGCGAGAGCGGAGCGCTTAACAGTGGTAAAAGCACAATCCGCCCCCCGAGAGCCGACTGCGCGAGCTCCGCTCCCTATTAATGCTGCTCATTATAATATCAGGCATAATATTGCTTGTGTAACTGATGCTTGTGCAACTGGCGAGCTCTTTGATGCCCTCCGTATCAATCTCCTCGGAGAAAGACAGGCGGAGCGTCGCACCCTCTCCCCGCGCCCTCTCTCCTCTCAAAGAGAGCCCTCTGAGAGCAAAGCAAGGCAGTAACAACTGTGCTTCGCTCCCAAGCAGACAACAAACAAACTGTAAAGTGTGTGTGGTCACAGAAGGCGTTCCCGTAGCGTTTTCCAATGCAGCTCGAGTTCCTGAAGAGGAACTAAAATACTAATGAAAACTTTCAGTATTTCAATGATATTAAAATAACACTGAAGCTAAATAATGTAATTTATAGTTTGCATCATTGCCTGAAAGACTTGTCAGCTAATTTTGCTTTAAAATAAAAAAATGAAAATTATATATATACACACACACACACACACACACACACACACACACACACACAAAGCAATGAAAATGTACCAGCAGGATTTCGATGCAGCCCAGGATGTACATGGCTCCTGCAAAAGTGGCGCCCAGATAGAAACATATACCAACGGCCCCTCCAAACTCTGGCCCATGGCTCCTGCAAAAGTGGTGCCCAGATAGAAACATATACCAACGGCCCCTCCAAACTCTGGCCCCAGTGAACGAGAGATCATGTAGTATGAACCTCCAGCTGTAAGTGCACAAACAAATTTACCATTAGGCATATACGTAGTAGAGCATTTCACGCCTTCATCATATTTTTCTTTTCTTGAAATGTCCTTTTGACACAAGAGGCACATCTACAGGTTACAGTTATTCCAAATAAACCTAGAGACAGACATGCATCCACACAGTTATGAATGCGGAGCTGATCTCAGCACAGTAGGGAGCTGTACTGTGCACTGTGTAACTGCCCATGAAGAACAACAGGACGGCTGTCGTCTGGGCGTCTGCACACAAACACAAACACGCTGAATTCTGCTCACCTGGCACAACTCCATTGGTGGCAATAGCACTCATTGAGATAGCAGTCAGCATAGTCTGGAAATAGAGTAAATAAAGATCAATACAGAGGGGACAGTGAGTGACAGAGACAAGAGGCCCCCACTAAGTCCTCCAGTCACTCGTGCAAGAAAAATGTATTTATTAGAAAAGAAACACTGAGTACATTAAGACATTGTGCGGCTGAGGGGGGGTTTACAGCCGTATAGCTGACTCATTAATCTTAAGGGAATGGGGGGATAATAATTTTGTCCCAGGCCCCTTGACTTTAAGTGAAGGCCCTGCATAAAAACATGAATTCTGTAATTATATTGTACCATTATTGTGTAATTTTTTGTTTGTTGGTTAAATATTTTGGCAATACTTAACAACAAGGTTTCATTTGTTAACATTAACATTAAATTCTGTATTTACATTAATTTTATCATTTAATAATAATTTTTTTTAAATCAAAAGTTGTATCTGTTAACATTACTTATTGAACTGTAAACTAACATGAAAAAATGATGAACAACTGTATTTTATTAACTAACACTGACAGAGAGTATTAAAAAATACATTGCTTATTGTTAAAGGAAAATGCATTGACTAATGTTAACAAATAAGATCTTATTGTAAATTGTTGCCAATATTTTCATAATAAATTATTACATACAATATTACATATAATGCCCATACATTGCATGTTAACACTGTCTCAGAAACCTGTTTATTAACAGTCATTATTTTTTAAAAAGCAAATTTTATTATCGTGTCTTCATATTTTATTTTATGTTTTTTAAAATTAGTCTCTTATGCGCAACAACAACAAAAAAGTAATATTGCAAAATAATATTACAATAAAAAAAAATCTATTTTATATTCTAAAATATTTTAATATGTAATTTATTCATGTGATGCAAAGCTGAATTTTCAGCATCATTACTTCAGTCTTCAGTGTCACATGATCCTTCAGAAATCATTCTAATATGCTGATTAGCTGTTTAAGAAACCTTTCTGATTATTGTCAATGTGAAAAACAACTGTGCTGCTTATTATTTCTGTGAAAACTGTGATACTTTTTTTATATCAGGATTATTTCTAAAGAACAGCAATAGAAATCTAATATTATAAATAACTTTACTGTCACTTTTGATCAATTTAAGTCATCTTTGCTAAATTTCTTTCAAATTTTTGAATGGCAGCATACTTTAACATACATACATACATTTTTACACTCATGTAACTTGTATGATATTTGATGTACTCAAACTCTAAATCATGAAGCTAGAATATTATTTATTTGTTAGTATTCATATACTGCCAGAGCAGCCAGGACCGAAACAAACCTTGTGACAATGACTAGTGAGTGTGGCTTTACAGAATTATTCTGTGAGTGTGTGTGTATTTCCTGGGGTTTGGCAGGGTCAGAAGGGCATGATAGGGGATTTATGGTGGTAGAATCTGAAGGGACAGCTTTCAGCTTTTTTATATCAAACAATATTAAAACAGATATGACAGGAGGGGAAAGAGCTCAGAGTGGGACCACACTGCACATTCACTTACATAATAATGGTGAAACAAAGTACTGCAGCAAATATTCACTAATATGTGACATGAGCACGCACAGAATGCATGCAAACACACACACACACACACACACACACACACACACACACGTAGGGGCCTACGATTTTCATAATGCTGAAAACATGGATAGAATCACGGAATACAGTCAAAAAGTGGTATAACTTGGAATTTGACAAATTTTAGATGAAAAAAAAAGAAAAAATAGGGCTGCACATTTAATCAAATCATTATATGGACTAGTGTATGTGAATATTAAACTGCAAAAAGACTGCTATTTAAATATGAACATGTTCTGTTTGTCTCTGTGTGAATGCACGGTGCAGTTTCGTCTACTATACACCAACATGCATGACGGTCATGCTGTTTTCAGTATCTGCAGTCTCATTACATGAGGATATGAACACATGAACTTCATCAAGGGTCACTTAAACAGCATTTCACCATTTCATTTGATTAAAAAGTATCGTCAGATACACACAGAATCTTGAACAGAAAGGTCTTAACTACAACTAACAAAATATAAGTTTGGTTTAACTTGAAGAAATTGTGACCAAAAATATTTCTATTGTAAGTTCTATTATAAGTAGAATGCACTTCTCAAAATAACAACAATAATAATAAAATGATTAAAAAAATTTATTTGTTTATATTGTAAGGTTTCACAAAATATCAAAATTTTTTCTTCCATGTTTTAATTAATTACACCTATGTTATGCAGCACTTTGTTTGCCAATACAGACAAATACAGATGAATTTAAACAGAAAACACATTTTCAAAAAAAAAAATAAGTAAATAGAAAACATTTCATAGGGCCCCAGTATTGTAAAAAATGTAACAAATTATTAAATGTTTAAAGTTTTATTAATTCAATTAATTAGCCATGCTTTTTGATTATTAAAACTGAATTAAACCATTAAAATGGAATCAATAAAAATGAAAACGGAAAATGTAGAATTAGGGAAAAATACACCAGAATTTGGGAAAAATTAAAACAGATTTCATGGGCCCTAAAAATAATTTGTTGTTTTATATAAGTTTCATGATTATTTATTTAAACATGCTTTTTTATTATTAACACTTAATCTAATTATTAAAATGGACTCCATCAAAACAAAAACGACAAATTAAAATTGTGAAAAAAATAAAAAATAAATAAATCCCACAGTATCTAGGAAAAAATAAAGTGGATTTCATAGGGCCCTACGCACGTCACAAGAATCACCAGCAGCAGGAGCTACATGTGCTAAACTGACAGCTCTGAAATCAAACACCTCATGTAAGCATTTGCATTTATGTTCTTGGCAGAAACACCGTCTGGCACGCTCACAAACCAACTCACCAAAGTAACTTACAACAAAGTGATTGTATAACTCTAAGCAATCTCCAGTTAAAGGAGCAGAGGGGTAAAAGGAAACCCTAAGCTCTGGAGAGCGAGTCTCTGGGGCTCTTGCTGCATAATGGTAATAAAGAATTCTGCTTTCCAGGCCTGAACAGACCTTTCTGTCTGTGTAAAATACATTCAGATCTGAAGGATAGTGTGCCTATTTGTAGAGCGTTTGAGCTTGTGTGTCCAATCCACTGGCATAACGGACCCCCCCCATGCCTCCTGTAGTGTATGTGTGTTTAAGACTGACCGTGGAGCAACACATGAAGACAATGGTGAAGGTTCCCAAGACGCCTCCAGCGCCCACCAACCAGGTCATCCTGAGGAACAGGATCACCCCCAGGATGTTCTGCAGACATGGCAGGTAAACGCCCATGATGGTGCCCATACGTGGAGCCTATCAATCAACCAATCAATGATCAGGACACCATGGAACATAATGCTCAATATACAGCATCATTAAAAGGCCATTTTAGCTGCTTGTCAATCAACATCCACCCAGTCAATGAGTAGCTACCATCCATCAACACAGAAGACTGAGGATCATGAAAGAAGGGTCAGTAGTGATTTGGCAGTCTGCAGAGATAATGGAAGAGTTCTTGTCACCTGCACGGTTTTCTTGCGCGCCTCCTCGTTGTTTTCTGCCTCCTCATGCTCTTTACTGCCCTGCGTCAGGTTGGAGTAGTTGGCGAGGCTGCTCAGCAGAGAAGATACCATTGGACTGGTGTCCATCTCCTCCTACACAACACACACATACAAACAAACGTGTAAACCTACTGCACATTCATCTCTAGCTGTTTTAAATCATTAGCAACACTGGACTACCTCAAACAGGGCCATGTTTTTCCCATCATACTGCTGGCTTTTCTCTACGTCACTGGTGCTGCTGTTGATAAAGGGGCTGCTCTCTTTGGATGTCGCATCTCCTGTGAACATACATGAATTGAATCTTGTTTATTAGAATCTGAGCTATTTACAATCTATTTACAAAGGACGTAAATTGTGACACTTTAGGACACTTAAAAAATATTGTTATAAGTTTTGGGTTAGCAAGATTATATTTTGAAAGAAATGATTACTTTTAGTCAGCAAGGATGCATTCAATTGGTCAAAAGTGACAATAAAGATACAGTATTTATAAAATTACAAAAGATTCTTTTGACCTTTCTATTCATCAAAGAATCATGAAAAAGGATAAAAAAAACAGTTTTTAACATTGATAATAAAAAGAAATGTTTCTTGAGCAGCATATCAGCATATTAGAATGATTTCTGAAGGATCATGTGACACTAAAGACTGGAGTAATGATGCTGAAAATTCAGTTTTTCATCACAGGAATAAATTACATTTTAAAATTTATTAAAATAAAATTAACAGTTATTTTAAATTGTAATAATATTTCACAATATTAATGTTTTTACTGTAGCTATTCAGCCTTGGAGAGAGCACATAATGAAAAAAAAAAATCTTACATAATCCAAACTTTTGAACTGTATTGTACATCAGATAACTAAAAATAAATAAATAAATAAACTCACAAAAATCCTGTTAGGTTTTAAAATTTGATAAAAAAAATATATTATTTGTATTTATACAATTACATTATGCATTAAATTCATGAAAATCCACATCAAATAAAAACAATAATCCATTTGCAATTTGTCAGACATTGGTCCCACTGGATTTGATTACATGTGAGATCAACGTCATCGCATTAGCATGTAATACTTCAGAACGATTTTGTAGCAGTATCATCAGATATACATCACAAGCATGTTTGGTTCAAAATGCTCTGTTTTTGCAAGACAGCTTTGTCTTACAATATTTGCAGATCATCTTTTCACATCTAACTACAAGTGCTGTGTACAGTACAATTACTCCAAGTTTCCTGTCCATCTAATAGAAAAGAACAGGAGGGGGGTGGATAAATACAACTGTAAAGAAAAACAGCAGCGCATCAACATGGAGCACTCCTTGTGTATCAGTGTGTGTGTGTGTGTGGGTGAGGAATTCCAGGATTTCTACTTACTCTTCCATAGCAACAACCTGGTTCTGAGCCTATTTTTACACTATCGCTTTTAGCTGCATATCCTTTATCAGAGGAACCTTTTATCACTTAATTCTGAAGCAGTGCAATCTCACAGGTTCAGAATGATGCTGTTGTGTCCTATGAACGTCATGGTTTTTAATTGTGTGTATTTCTAAATTGTAGTGCGTATTGTAATTTCTTTAGTATGCTGTCACCTTCCCTGCCTTCTCTAACATAATTATATGTGGGAGAATGCTCATTAAATGGCCAAGGGAATCCTGCCTCTTCGCTTGCCCGGTTTAATCTGATGTATTAGTTTAATTAATCATGCTTCCTGGCAAAGCGTTGTACATTTTAATTTTCACAGCATTTGTCTGCTTACTGACCTGTGACCCTATGACCTTTAAACACACAATTCATCACCTTGTAATTTCATCTGTCAACGCTGAATCAATACGCCGCAAAGCCTACGGTAGTTTAAAAAATAAGGACACAAAAAATAATGTTTAGTTTATTGATAGTTAATTTAAAAAAAAAAAGCTTTTAGCTTTTTCAAACCAAGCACAATTGATCTGAATGCTTTTATTGCCTTTGAGGCTAGAAACATTTGTTAAATTCAGCCTTCAAATAATGCATAACAAAGCGCTATTGCATATGATCAAAGAAGAAAAGTTGAGATGGTCTATGACCACATACTTTTATTTTTAAAATGTATTTTAATAATTATATGTGTTATATGTGTAACAGAATAATTTCATGATTATTTATATAGAACTTTAAATGTATTCATTAATAATCAAATTAATTACATTTCATGAGATCAACTATGACTTTATATTCTCATGATTATGTCAATTGTGCTAAACATAAAATCATATATATATATAAATTTAATTTACTTTAATTTCTATTTATTGACAGCTAGGTTTTTATTTTAAGGTTTACACATTGAACATTATGCAAAATTAGATGTAAAGCAATATTATATTTTCAGATTGTACTTTAATGATTTAAAGCCAAATATTTCATTTAGGCATCCTTGGTCTCACATAGTTTGAAAACTCATGAATCATCCTGGTTTAGCACTTGGTTGCTACTGTATGTGTTTCTTTTCTCTCTAATAATCTTTGCAAAAACTCCTACTTCTGGCTCTCTTGACACACACCATCCCACAACCCCAGCAGACTCACAATGTAATAAGCAATAATGAGAAAAAGATTGGGATACACATTGAGATAGATCCTAATCGCTGACATCTTGCATGCTGTGTGGTGAAATTTATAACAGAAGCATTTGGTTTATTGTTACAACCCCAGAAGGGACTCGGAGCATCTCTAGACTTATTATAAGGCATCATACAGATATCAAAGCTTGCTAGATGAGGGGGTCTGTTGATTCTGCCCTGCTGTCCATTTCATGTCTCTGGTTCTGCGATGTTGCAGAGGCAAGAGCAGATAGCTGATGCTTGTAGTTTTCTCAGAGCTATTCTTTCCACCACTTTTTCTACACTGTCTTTGCACTATTAGAAACATACACATACAGTACACACACACCTCAGGCCAGCTTTGGCCTGTTCTATTCGTTATTAGCTATAAACTAATATCGTATGCGATCAAATTATATTTAAGCATTATCACACTAGCAATATAGCTGAATCACACCTGCGGTGCTTAAACACGATTATGATACTGCTTTCATACAACGGTTCAACAAATAAGAAGTTAATATTATACAACTTACATTTTATACCAAATATTGCCACTTACTTTGTCTATTTTTACTCCAACAGCAAAAATATTTGCCAACATATCCACAGCAAAACACACAGCAGGGCTCCTGAATGAATCAGTGGCTTGAACAAATTGGTTGAGTGAATGATTCAGCTGAACGAATCAGTGTTTTGAATGAATCGCTTGAATGAATTATTCAGATCACTCACTCAAAAAGACGTTTGTTGCCATCTACTGTTGAAGATTAGCACTGGTCATTTCATTAGCATTTTTATCAGTATTGTCCCGTAATGCCATGATGTTAGGCTGTTTCTACGTGTAATATAAGTTACCTATTTGTAAAAGTATTAGCTAAACGATAAGTTAGTATTAATATGTCAGTAATATTGCTAATAGCTAAGCTTGGTGAAATTATTAGTGCATCAGTCCATACTTATAGCACTTCCCTGTTCTTCATACCAGTCAACACTTGCACATCAGCGTGTGTGATTAGCATGATGAGTCAGTCTAAGCCTACAGCAGATCAAGGGAAGAAATTCATGGTAACTTTATGCATATTTCATATATACAGCCCATCAAAGACTAAATAAGTAAATGCTAATTAGTGATGAGCAAAATGTGTAGGCTGAGTAGGCTAAAGCAGAACATGAGCATCATGTTCTTATTTCATGCAGTTTAGCTTAGCAGCTATTGTGAAAAAAGTATACTTTAGCATACAATTATGTTTTTTTAATTTTTAAAAATAAAGTATATTTAAAAACTGTATTTGCAGATAATATAAATGAAATAAAAGGCAATTTAAGTATCCTTAAAGTACAAATCCATGACTTTGTTTTTTTAACACAATTAAGTACATTTTAAAAAGTAATATAAAATAAAGTATAATTTTATAAATAGATTTTATAGTATTGCAAGTGCACATTCAATACAAGCAAGCACACTTCTTTTTCACAAGGAACTAGTTGCTGACTAGTTGTTGTTTGCTGCTTTTTTTTACAATGTTAGCAATTAAACTTATGTTTGGCAAAACAGACTGTCTATCATATTTGACTTTGTCTGACTTCCACAGTTGGGGTGTTGGCTCTTCGTTGAGCTCATATGCTGTTACAATATGGCTCAGAAACATTTTAAAAAAATGCTAATGGTCACTGTTGAGTGATAATTGTAACAGTAAAAGTTCATTGTTGCTACATCAGCACATTTAATATGAAAGCATAAAACTAATATAAAACAACAATAAAACCAAGCAATAAAAAGTCAAAGCCCCAGTGTACTATAAAAAGCGAAAATACAAAAACTACAAATAAACAGCCATGTTGCTCAGATACATCCGTTGTTAATATGGGAATGTTCAGTGAAATTAAGACAGCACTGCACTCGTTCCCTCTAAGCACCTTTGCCTTTCTATAATCCACAGTTTTAAAATCTGCTTTTCAAAGCCCATTTCAGCCCATGACATCAAAGTAATCTGCTTTTTAATTTTTAATGTTTTGCCTGCCCCTTTTTCTTTCTCTTGTATTTGTGTGGTCACATTTAGTATTTAGTACTTCATAACACATTCAGTACTTCATAACTCTAAATATTTATGGTGTGTTGGATCCATGTGCTGACTCTTTTGACAAAGAAGTACACTTAAGCACTTATTGTGGCTATACTTATTTTGCATGGATATACTTATTATCAAACTTTTTTTTTTGCAATTAAATGAAAATGTTTACAGTTTAAATGTAGATTAACTTAGCAGTGCTTTTTTGACCGACTTAAGTAGGACTTAACGTAATTTCGTAATACTCACATACCTGAATGTCATTTCTATCGAAACTTATTTGTCATGCATATAAATATGTTTGTAATTGCACATTTGTCATGATAAAGTTGCAATTTAGCTACATTTCAAATAATATCTTTAAATGTAATATTGAATAACACACATTAGTTAATTTATAATCAACTACTTTACATGTAATTTAGTAGGTTAGTCAACATATCAAAATAAATGTACTTCTTTAAAGAATGACTATTAAAACATAATTTAAAATGTGCTTCTAAGTAAAGCTTTTAATTTGACATTATTATAAAACCTACTTTTTAAAAGTGTACTTAAGTGTGTTAAGAAACATCATAAAAGTGTTATATTATCTGCAAGTGCAGTTTTTTAGAAAAATATTCAGTACATTTATCTTCTTTATCAGAAGGGGAAATATCCAAAATGTGGAGAACATTGAGAATTTTTTTTAATTTTGACAAACCCAAAGTCCAGAAGTGGGGGAAAAAGTGGGCAAAAAGAGGGCCTATCTGGAGCATAAAGATCAGACCATCAAGCTACAATGAATCCATTTTAGACGACCAGGGATTCGAGCTATTTCGGGTCCAGCCCCTTAAAGGACTTCATGATCGGAGAGCCTATATATTCCCTAAGGTTGAATGTCATCTTTGTCAGCTCCTGAATTGAAGCACCTTTATCAAACTGAAGGAGAGAGCAGGTGTTTGAGAAGCCTGCAGAATTGGTTAGCTTGTGTCTCGAGCTCCCTGAGGCTGATTATATCAGGCTGTGCCGCTGTGTGGAGCTTCCTCAATTCCCTTCACAACTGATCAGCAGAGATAGCCAGGCTGAGACTGAGGGAGTGGGATGGAGGCTTCAGTGTCCTCACTGCATGAAAGGGTTATAGTGGGCAACTGAAAACCAAATTTGACGAAAGCAAGCTTTGCTTTAATGCATGGCTACTGGCCAGTTTGCAGTCAGTGATGGTTTTCATCCCACTCCACACCTCCTTCATGCTGTTCTGACTAAGTTTGCAATCACGCTTGTGCTGTTATCATTTCTCCCCTATCTCAAGTACCATTTTCATGTCTTCCTGTATCCTCTTTGCCTCCTCCTTTTGTCTTCAGACCACCTTCTTTTGGCTCAGCAGGTCCTTCAGAACTTTAGTGATTCATGTTTTGTTGTTGGGGAAAACAACACGGTCCTCACTAAAGCACCTCGGTGTCACTGTATGATTCACAGAACACGTCTTATTCGGTTTACTTCAAGTAAAGCCTCCTTTACTTCCGTTTTGTCCTGGTGGTAAAAGGCACTTGTTAAATGGTCAGTTTGCATTAGGGAAGAGATGCTGCATCCAGAAGTCCTAGAATTTGTTGGATCTTCTTGTTCTTGTTCGGTTCCCTCATAGATGAGATGTCTTTTATTTGCTTGCTTAATTTTAATTGTTCATTGATTAATGCTGTTCATTGACTTATTAAGTCTGCTAAATTGGAACAACTAATTTTGTACTTAATGCACTTTAATTGTACGAAAGAAGTTCTTAGGTCCAACTAAAGATATACTGAAGTATATCTGATTATGCTAAAGCGGAACTATTGCAAGTATACTTCAGTTTAAATATCTTGCATTTAAAGACCGATATTATTCAAATATCAAACAATCCTCATCAATGGTGGCATTAAAACACATTTTAGGCTTGATTTTAAGAAATGTGCATTGTGCACAAGCAGTACTCCAAATAATGTTTAATTATAATTTTTACATCAGAAAGTCTTGAGCGATATGTCAGTAAATATGTCAATAGATTTGAACTATACTTAGTATGAAATAAATGTATTTTAAATATATTACTTTTTTACTAGGGAAAACATCATAAAAACTTGTTACTACACTGATGAAAACTAAACTAAACTGAAAAGAAAAACTGAAAATAAAATAGTTATAGTTAACAGGTTCAGTAAGAGGGGAATGTACATGCTACTGAATACAGAAATAAGATGTAGAAAATAATAAAATATGATCCAAATTTTCCAGATAAATCTTACCCATTTCAGTATTTAAAAAAAAAAAAAAAAACAGTCAAATCCCTAGAGGTTCTTTTCATTGCTGCCTTTTTTATACATCCTCTATTTTCTATAATGCCAACCTTATCTGGTCTCTTGAGAATAAATCAATTACATTGCATCACTTCTGGGTCATGGCCAAAGATGTAACTGATCTTTGTTTACTGAAAGAGGGATTGTGTTTCAGAAAACTATTTATTTTGTTTCATAAACAGCACTCCACTCTACTCTTTCCTTATTTTACGCAAGTAGCGTTAAATGATATCCCTTTTTAATCATGATGGCACTCAGTGCAACACAGCTTTCCCTCAGGACAAAGGCCTTTATCTAGTATATACACAGAGAGCCAAACTGCAATTACTGCTTGCCCTGATAACCCAGAATTTAATGCTTCTCGCAAACGATCCTCCACACTCTTTAAACGAAAGGTTCCAAAAAGGGGTTTTCGCAGTGATGCCATGGAAGAAACATATTTGATTCCCCAAAGAACCTTTCAGTGAACAGTTCTTAAAAGAACCGTTGTTAAACATTTTTCATGGAACCCACAGATGCCAATAAAGAACCTTTATTTTTAAGAGCCAGTCAACACATCAGTGATTATACAGGATGGGTGTCAGATGTATTAGCATCAAGGTTTCTTTAAATCGCTGTTTTGACAAGTTTTCTCTACTGTGATGCATCATCAAGGGTGTGATAGTCATTTTTGATCTAAGAATCTTCTTTAGAGAAGCTATTTATCTTCTCTGAGTATTTGGCCACATACACACTGTAAAGTTTTTAAAGGAATTTAAAGGAATAGTTCACCCAAAAATGAAAATTCTGTCATTAATTACTCACCCTCATGTCATTCCAAACCCGTAAGACCTTCGCTCATCTTGAACCACTGCTGTCACATGGACTATCTTAATGATGTCCTTACTACCTTTCAACACCTTGAACGTGGTAGTTGTGTTGCTGTCTGTGCAGGGTCAGAAAGCTCTCAGATTTCATCAAAAATATCTTCATTTGAGTTCCGAAGATGAATGAAGGTCTTACGGGTTTGGAACGACATGAGGGTGAGTAATTAATGACAGAATTTTCATTTTTGGGTGAACTATCCCTTTAAATACAGGAGTGAATCTGCTGAATTATCGTTTTGTGTGTGTACAAAACCGAACTCTCGAAACTGCCATGACTGACACCATTGTAATCATAGTAACGTTTTGCTGTCTCATGTTTGGTATTCACTATTTTTGACCAAAGTAATATTACAGCTACCAAAGACTCATTATGTTTGGCTATCTTAACTAAATCACCAACAGATCCGCCATGTTTTGTTTATGTTTGGAAGGCTCTTATGTTTGGAAGGCTCAAACATAAACGCGTGCTCTCAAAGGGTTGCCATGTCCACTATAAGTGATGATTATTTGTGCTTTAGGCTTGTTGTTTGGGCTCGGCTCACCCAGTTTATGGAGTTAATAAAGTAGGCAGGCGCAGGACGCGATATCTTGTGTTTGGCTTTTTCCCAAGATAACACATTTGGATTTGCGTTTATTATGGGCTTTTATTTTTTTTTTTTCTAGCAAGATCTGGCAACGGTAATGAGTCAAGATATACTTCGTTCCCTGTGATTTAATGCACCACAACTTTGATGTATGTCTAAACGCATAATTAACAACTAGTTTTTCAGTTCGTTTTTGTACACACTGCATGAATTTCACTTTTTTGTGAGTCAGGTCGGTAGTAGAATGCAGTTGTCACTCCCTTAAATTACTGAACGTCTCGGTTACGTATGGTAACCCTCGTTCCCTGAAGGAGGGAACGGAGACGTCACGTCGGATGACCGACTGAAAAGTTAAACTGTTTGTGTGTTATCAGTATAGCCAGATTGTGCTTGTCTGTAACTGTGCGTTAAACTAAGATTAGACTACATTTTATGAGCAATTAATGCAGAAATTTTCAAAGGCTCACAAACATATACAGTATATAGGCTCTTTCATTCTATAATACTTGTCTGTTTGCAGTGTGCTATTAAAGTCCGAGTCAAAAGGTTCTGTGCAACAATGGCAAGCATTGTTCTGTGTCTAAATCTCTGGTCGTTCACTGGCCCTCAAATCCTTTGTGTGGTGTGCGTGAACATTATTGACACAAACCTTCATGTCCCCAGGAGAGCTCACCACCAATTCAGTGACTCAAGTCTATACATAATGACTGTCCAGACCACAAGTCAGAAGCACAGAGAGGACCGCAGCTGTGTGTGTGTCTGTGTATGTAGACCATAGCCAAAGGCAGTGCTGCAGCTGCAGCGTGTGACGTTCTGCAGAAATCCCTCAGCACTGCCATTACAATAAATGTGAATGTGATTGTGGATCAGCGTAGTGAAACAGACAATACACAAATATTATTACGCATATATGCAAAGACGCAAAGACGCACACTTAAGCATACTTGAATACTTAAGTGAGAACTGAATGTTTTCAGGCAGTAATTGCATCTTAATTGCAAATAACTGAAAATGTAATGTAGTTTAAAGTTATATTAAATGCCATTACCTGAACTTAAGTGTGCTTTTTTGACTCACTTAAGTAGGACTTAAAGGAATAGTTCACCGAAGAATGAAAATTCTGTCATTAATTACTCACCCTCATGTTGTTCCAAA
>NW_015635536.1:430334-435693 GCF_001515625.1 Sinocyclocheilus rhinocerous
CCCAATTCGTCGGTCATCCGACGTGACGTCGAGAGTGACCGACTGAAAGGGAACTATGTTCTTCTTGTGTACAGAACAGGATTTAGCACCAAAAGTTGAATTGACCAACGAATTTAGTGTGTATTGTAAGAACTTACAATTCATTCAAGATTTCATTAGCCATTGTGTTCCCTGGGAATCGAACCTATGGCCTTGTCCTTATCAACACCAAATTCTACTAGTTTCTACTATAAGAATTGGGAGTTTTTCCAGCACGAGTTTTATCAGATCTAGACAGAAAGTGGGGGCAGAACATAGGAACAGCATCAGGGTCAATCCTGGAACAGGCAGAGTCAAAGAAAATAAATTTAAAAGCGTAAAGGTGGAGAATGTAAAAACAGCAGTTCATGACAAGAAAATATGTGTTTTTCTGAGTCCTGACCTTAAGTCAGTTCAGATGCTGAGGCATAACCTAAAGAGCTGTGCAATTAAGACAACCCAGAAGGATCTGTAAGTAACTGAACAGTAGGGTCACGAAATTCAAGGGTTCACTTACTTTTTCCACACTACACTGTGAATGATTGCTCAATGTATTCAATAAACATGTGAAAAGTTAAACTGTTTGTGTGTTATCAGTATAGCCAGATTGTGCTTGTCTGTAACTGTGCGTTAAACTAAGATTAGACTACATTTTATGAGCAATTAATGCAGAAATTTTCAAAGGCTCACAAACATATACAGTATATAGGCTCTTTCATTCTATAATACTTGTCTGTTTGCAGTGTGCTATTAAAGTCCGAGTCAAAAGGTTCTGTGCAACAATGGCAAGCATTGTTCTGTGTCTAAATCTCTGGTCGTTCACTGGCCCTCAAATCCTTTGTGTGGTGTGCGTGAACATTATTGACACAAACCTTCATGTCCCCAGGAGAGCTCACCACCAATTCAGTGACTCAAGTCTATACATAATGACTGTCCAGACCACAAGTCAGAAGCACAGAGAGGACCGCAGCTGTGTGTGTGTCTGTGTATGTAGACCATAGCCAAAGGCAGTGCTGCAGCTGCAGCGTGTGACGTTCTGCAGAAATCCCTCAGCACTGCCATTACAATAAATGTGAATGTGATTGTGGATCAGCGTAGTGAAACAGACAATACACAAATATTATTACGCATATATGCAAAGACGCAAAGACGCACACTTAAGCATACTTGAATACTTAAGTGAGAACTGAATGTTTTCAGGCAGTAATTGCATCTTAATTGCAAATAACTGAAAATGTAATGTAGTTTAAAGTTATATTAAATGCCATTACCTGAACTTAAGTGTGCTTTTTTGACTCACTTAAGTAGGACTTAAAGGAATAGTTCACCGAAGAATGAAAATTCTGTCATTAATTACTCACCCTCATGTTGTTCCAAACCTATAAAACCTTTGTTCATCTTCGGAACACAAATTAAGGTATTTTTGATGAAATATAAGAGCTTTCAGACCCTGCATAGACAGCAACAAAAATTACGGTTGAACCACTGATGTCACATGGACTACTTTAACGATGTCCTTACTACCTTTCTGGGCCTTTTTGGTAGTTCCATTGCGGTCTATGCAGGTTCAGAAAGCTCTCGGATTTAATCAAAAATATCTTAATTTATAAAAAAAATATCTTAAAAGGTCTTACGGGTATGGAACAACATGAGGGTGCTTAATTAATGACAGAATTTTCATTTATGGGTGAACTATCCTTTTAAGTACATTTTTATACATAATTTGATAATTACTTCTATTGTCTTTGAAATATGGTTAAACTGTACTGCTGAATGTACTGACAAGCATTTATGGTAACTAAAATATACTTAATTGTCATTTCTATTGAAACGTATGCAAAATATTTAAATATACTACTAAGTATGCAATTTAGTACATTTATAATAACTGACTTTTTTCGTCAATAACTAATAACTGTTAAATAATAATAATAACCGACGTTTCATTGTCATATAGAATAAGACACTACAGTTAAAATTACATATGACAAAAAAAGCATGACAAAATGTTATTAAAATGTTATGTTATTAAAATTATGCAAAATGTACCTCTGCAATTACAATGACAGCTTTTAAAAATACTCTTTTTAAGATTTTAGGCACACTACAAGTGCATATTCAATACAATTAAGTGCACTTCTTTTTCACATGGGATGTCCTGCGGTATACACTGTAAAATGTTGTCATGTAACCTAAAACATGGGAACATTTAAAATTAACTGGTGGTTATATTAAATATTATATTATAAAGTATACTATTACGAATTTTAAAAGTGTACTCAAGTGTGTTAAAAAGTGTACTCTCTTCAAGTATACTTAAGCGGCCATATATTCCATTAATATGATATAATCTTCAAGTACAGTGTTTTTAAAAATATACTTTTAAGATTTAAAATACACTGCAAGTGCGCATTCAATACAATTAAGTGCACTTCTTTTTCACAAGGGTCTGGCTCATAGCAGGCCTACAGTATACAGTACAGACCCATGAGGCTCACTACAACAAAAATGGCCTTATAGATACAGTACAGGAATAGCACAATTTGATGTGACAATTGAATGCCACTAAATATGGGTCCATTTAACTAGCAGATTGTTTAAAACACCCGCAAAGACTAGATCAGCACAGGTTGTGTCTCTCACGTGGTAGATTTATCCCAAAATGGACAGTTTACACTAGCTTTCATAGGCTTTACTAGAAGTGTGTCTCACTAGGATTATCCCACATGCGGAGTGGGTGACCGTGGCATGCCAGGTATTGCACTAATTTCAGTAAATAGGCCACCTGAACGCAAGCGCACACGTACACGTACAAAGGCACGCGCAGACACACGGCCACAGCTGTCAGATTAATGTTCCACTGAAGGTACTGACACACAAAGTGCAGCAGAGCTGCAAAGGTGCTGCTGTTGGCCTGAGTAACGTCTCCCTCCCTTCTTTTCTCTGTCTTCATCTTCCTCCCACTCTATTGTCGCAGACTCTTTGATGAAATCCCCCAGCTGTCTTGCTCTCCTCACTCTGCAGTCTGCCAGTCAAAACGCACCTTTCATAGATGCTGCTTATCTGAACAGATTCATGGCCATATAAAAAGTCCCGGCTGTACTGAAGCAACGTGAATACTGTACAGCATCGGTGCTCTGACGCAGCAATTTTTTAACACTTGCAGCAGAGGATAGATGCTGAACATTCTTTAATGTCTAGGTTCATTGGTCCCGAGACTTGCATTGACTTAGAGATGACACAGCATGGGAGTGAAGGGGGAACAGTCATTCTGAATTAAATCAATGGTTGCCGAAGGACAAGTAAAGCGTTGCCAGGGAACAGGTTGCTTAGTAACAACAAAGAGTTGACTGGTATTCAACGGCTTAATCATAACATACCTTCACTAGCCTGTCAAACCACGTCCTTCAGCGCAGCAAGGTTAAACATCCACCCTGAGAACATTTATTTGCAATAAATTATACTTTAAAGGTGCCATATGATACACTTTTGTCACATTTTATTTTGTATAGCATTTTGTGATATCAGTACCTTAAAGGATTAGTTCACTTCCAGAATGAAAATTTCCTGATAATTTACTAACCCCCGTGTCATCAAAGATATTCATGTCTTTCTTTCTTCAGCCGCAAAGAAATTAAGTTTTTTGAGGAAAACATTCCAGGAATTTTCTCCATATAGTAGATTTAAATTGAGGCCAATGGGTTGAAGGTCAAAATTGCAGTTTCAATGCAGCTCCAAAGGGCTCTACACGATCCCAGCCGAGGAATAAGGGTCTTATCTAGCCAAACGATCAGTCATATTCTTAAAAAAAAAACAAAAAACAAAAAATGTATATACTTTTTAACCATAAATGCTTGTATTGCACTAGCTCTGCGATGTGCATGCATGACTTCACGCATTGCGTAATCACGTTGGAAAAGTCACACGTGGTTAGTTCTTCATCTGTGTACTCCGGTTCAAAAAGGTACGGTATAAACTTTAGTATATATTTTTGTTTAAAGTATACATTTTGTTTAAAGTATATATTTCCGCCAACGCCACGCGTGTGTGATTACGTAATGTGTGAGGTCGAGCTAGTGCCAGATTAGCATTTGTGGTTAAAAAGTATACAAATTTGTATTTTTCTTCGAAAATGACCAATCATTTAGCTAGATAAGACTCTTATTCCTCGGCTGGGATCGTGTTGAACTCTTTGAAGCTGCATTGAAACTGCAATTTGGACTTTCAGCCCATTGGTCCCATTGAAGTCCACTATAAGAAGGAAAATCCAGGAATGTTTTCCTCAAAAACCTTAATTTCTTTTCGACTGAAGAAAGAAAGACGGGTGAGTAAATTATCAGGAAATTTTCATTTTGAAAATGAACTTCTCCTTTAAAGCCATAATCTAATTATATATTACTATTTTTCATTTTTTCTCAGACTCAGTTTTTGCTGCACTTAAAAAAATGTTTTGTAACCTGACAATGGTTTTATTCAGGTTGAAATATTACAACAGAACATATAACAGAAGCAGTAGAAAAAGTATAAGTAAAAACCGCATATGATTGCTTTTATCAATATTTTGCATTTAAGACTTCTATAATTACATTACAGTATAGCTCAAAGTTTTCTTGTTTTTGAAAGTATCTGACGCTTACCAAGGCTACTTTGATCAAAATAAACTTAAAACAGTAATATTGAGTGATATTGAAAAACAAGCTTTCTATTTGAATATATTTTAAAATGTAATTTATTCCTGTGATCAAAGCTGATTTTCAGCATCATTACTTCAGTGTCACATTATCCTTCAGAAATCATTCTAATATTCTTATTTGCTGCTCAAGAAACATTATTTATTATTATCATCAATGCTAAAAACAGTTGTCCTGCTTAATATTTTTTTTGTGGAAACTGAGATACATTTTTTTTCAGGAATCTATAAGGAATAAAAAGTACAAAATAACAACATTTATTGTAAATAGAAAATCTTTTGTAATATTACTTATGTATTATTTAATAATTTGAATGTATCCTAGCGTAATAAAAGCATTAGTAGTGTAAATGGCCTCTGTACATGTTAAGACTGAAATTTTCTGGAATGAGCTAATTATGGCTGAACCTCCCATGTATCTAGAAATTAGTCTTTTATTCTTGTGTCTCTGAAATAATTTCTGATTACTTCATCGTGACTAGGTGGGCCGAGTTGCTGAATACTGAATTGAATTGTTATGCAGATGTGGGCAGTTTAATGTTAATACGCTCATGGTTGATGTTTATTTCAAAAGAGCAAGAAAAATCCTATGTTCCACAGCTCCTTTTAAAGGGGTCATATGATGCGATTTCAAGTTTTCCTTTCTCTTTG
>NW_015635536.1:435703-450844 GCF_001515625.1 Sinocyclocheilus rhinocerous
CAGTATTTGAAAAATAATGTGTTTTTTGAACATTAAAGCATGTCAACATATTCTGTTACACCAAATACACAAAATAATGATCTTTAAAAAAGCATCATATGACCCCTTTAAACTACGTACAATGTTATATGAATGCACATTTGGAGATACTTAAGAAAAGACATTGTAGTGCAGAGTAACTGAAGGGCAGGGACTGACCCACTGTACAGCCAAACTTTAAATCAAATCAAAGTCTCTCCAGATCTGATATACAGCTATTGACACCCACAGACAGCTATTAATACAATAAGCTAGGCTGAGTGTCTCTCTCTCTCTCTCTCTCTCTCTGTCTCTCTCTCACTTCACAGGGTCACTCTTAGCATGGATCAGATTTAATCTCCCATAATGGCTCGTCTGGCACTGACATCGCATTCTCCTGCTGTCCATTCCACCATCTCCCATCTATTCTATTCTATTCTATTCTATTCTATTCTATTCTATTCTATTCTATTCTATTCTATTCTATTCTATTCTATTCTATTCTATTCTATTCTATTCTATTCTATTCTATTCTATTCTATTCTATTCTATAAGCTCCAAATAAAAAAGGCAGCACAGAAGTAGCATAAAAGTAGTCATGATATGTGTACTATACATTTTATCATTTACTCAGTGTGTTTTAAATTAAAACCTGTAAGACTTTCAAGCTTTAAAAAGATGCAAAATTACCATAACCGATGAGGTAGTAATAAAGCAGGTATGTCTGATTTATGAAAAACAAACAAAAAAAAAAACTATCTTTTGAGATCTTTTCAATTAATCATTTGATCCAAAAAAGTCAATCTAAATGATTCATTGATTAATTGAACCGATTCTGAGTTGGGTTCAGCTCATTGACTCAGTGATTCAGTTACAACAGTTAGCCGCCCAATGGAGGGGAACATTATCAGCCACGTACAGTTCATTTCTATTTTCTAAATCTGTGTTATTATTCTTATTGTGTATTATTCATCCATGGATATGTATAATTTTTTTAATGTTGTTTTTAATCAAAATATCATAACACAATCTTCCAGCGAAATGTCAGACTTCTTTCTGGAGTCGTATAATGGATCGATATTCAGTGTTACTTGGATGTACATTACAATACAGAAGAAAATATCTGTCAATACTTACATTACGTTATAACTTTAAATTAAACTTTTAACTTGGAGTAAAAGCCATACAGATAACTTATGATATTTCTATGATCCATTATGTGTTTTTGGGCCAGATTTACTAACAGCTTGCAAAAGCGCATACCTTCTTTTGGCATTAGAAAACTATTGTCAGGATTTACTAAAGGCATGTGGTGAAAAAAATAGTGATAAAAAGGTGTCAACAGATATTTTTGCAACCATAAGTACTACATATTCATTTGTACCATTTTCCCTTTCAGACACAAAATTTATGGGACGAGAAGGGCAAGGTGATTTACTGTACTACGGTTTGCGGTAGACAATTTACTGGTATTTGCGCCATTATTGAATGAAAAAAGTCTTAACCAGTTTTGTATTTCAAATGGCTGCGATAGCTGCTGATTTGGCTGCTCTTGGTAGATTGCATTGGTCATTATGGAATGATCTGGTTGCATCTGTGTTCTTTAATTTGCTCATTGTCGGCAGATCAACCAAACTTGTCACTCCGATCTGTACTTTTATGGGATTGTGATGCTAATTTGCCCTGTTTAGTAAATCTGGCCCTAAATCTGCATTATGTTAAAATCCAAAAGCAAATGCATCTGTAATCACATGCCTTAGGTAAAACTGTGACATCTCTGATGATAAATTGATATGCAGCATAATATACAAGTCCAACAGTGTGATTGAGTACCTATCCCTATAAGCCTATTGTTGGGGGTTCTTTCAGGAATGCATCTCTGACCTTGCACCTCCATCCATGCACCTGCACACACACACACACACACACACACCACTGTCTCTCTCTAGAGAGTTCCCTGAAGCTTAAGCTGTCTGTGTAAACCCCCAGGGGAGTCGCTCTTACTGTAGGACAATTTCTATGACAAGATCCTTAATTGTGCATACAAGCAAACATACAGTACACACTGACATGCGCACACTCAAACATAACCTCTGATTTTTTTTTTTTTTTTTTTGGTTAAATTGAACGCATGAATGCATGAAAAGGTTGGAAAAAAATTAACTTCAATTCAATAAATAAGCAAACAGAGTCACAGTGTTGATGGCATTCAGCTCAGCAAACACAGATCTCTATCTTTTTCTCTCCATGCAGTCTGACATACATAATGGAGAACTACTGCCTGATGGTGCATCAGTATTTGAAAAATAATGTGTTTTTTGAACATTAAAGCATGTCAACATATTCTGTTACACCAAATACACAAAATAATGATCTTTAAAAAAGCATCATATGACCCCTTTAAACTACGTACAATGTTATATGAATGCACATTTGGAGATACTTAAGAAAAGACACTGTAGTGCAGAGTAACTGAAGGGCAGGGACTGACCCACTGTACAGCCAAACTTTAAATCAAATCAAAGTCTCTCCAGATCTGATATACAGCTATTGACACCCACAGACAGCTATTAATACAATAAGCTAGGCTGAGTGTCTCTCTCTCTCTCTCTCTCTCTCTGTCTCTCTCTCACTTCACAGGGTCACTCTTAGCATGGATCAGATTTAATCTCCCATAATGGCTCGTCTGGCACTGACATCGCATTCTCCTGCTGTCCATTCCACCATCTCCCATCTATTCTATTCTATTCTATTCTATTCTATTCTATTCTATTCTATTCTATTCTATTCTATTCTATTCTATTCTATAAGCTCCAAATAAAAAAGGCAGCACAGAAGTAGCATAAAAGTAGTCATGATATGTGTACTATACATTTTATCATTTACTCAGTGTGTTTTAAATTAAAACCTGTAAGACTTTCAAGCTTTAAAAAGATGCAAAATTACCATAACCGATGAGGTAGTAATAAAGCAGGTATGTCTGATTTATGAAAAACAAACAAAAAAAAAAACTATCTTTTGAGATCTTTTCAATTAATCATTTGATCCAAAAAAGTCAATCTAAATGATTCATTGATTAATTGAACCGATTCTGAGTTGGGTTCAGCTCATTGACTCAGTGATTCAGTTACAACAGTTAGCCGCCCAATGGAGGGGAACATTATCAGCCACGTACAGTTCATTTCTATTTTCTAAATCTGTGTTATTATTCTTATTGTGTATTATTCATCCATGGATATGTATCATTTTTTTAATGTTGTTTTTAATCAAAATATCATAACACAATCTTCCAGCGAAATGTCAGACTTCTTTCTGGAGTCGTATAATGGATCGATATTCAGTGTTACTTGGATGTACATTACAATACAGAAGAAAATATCTGTCAATACTTACATTACGTTATAACTTTAAATTAAACTTTTAACTTGGAGTAAAAGCCATACAGATAACTTATGATATTTCTATGATCCATTATGTGTTTTTGGGCCAGATTTACTAACAGCTTGCAAAAGCGCATACCTTCTTTTGGCATTAGAAAACTATTGTCAGGATTTACTAAAGGCATGTGGTGAAAAAAATAGTGATAAAAAGGTGTCAACAGATATTTTTGCAACCATAAGTACTACATATTCATTTGTACCATTTTCCCTTTCAGACACAAAATTTATGGGACGAGAAGGGCAAGGTGATTTACTGTACTACGGTTTGCGGTAGACAATTTACTGGTATTTGCGCCATTATTGAATGAAAAAAGTCTTAACCAGTTTTGTATTTCAAATGGCTGCGATAGCTGCTGATTTGGCTGCTCTTGGTAGATTGCATTGGTCATTATGGAATGATCTGGTTGCATCTGTGTTCTTTAATTTGCTCATTGTCGGCAGATCAACCAAACTTGTCACTCTGATCTGTACTTTTATGGGATTGTGATGCTAATTTGCCCTGTTTAGTAAATCTGGCCCTAAATCTGCATTATGTTAAAATCCAAAAGCAAATGCATCTGTAATCACATGCCTTAGGTAAAACTGTGACATCTCTGATGATAAATTGATATGCAGCATAATATACAAGTCCAACAGTGTGATTGAGTACCTATCCCTATAAGCCTATTGTTGGGGGTTCTTTCAGGAATGCATCTCTGACCTTGCACCTCCATCCATGCACCTGCACACACACACACACACACACACCACTGTCTCTCTCTAGAGAGTTCCCTGAAGCTTAAGCTGTCTGTGTAAACCCCCAGGGGAGTCGCTCTTACTGTAGGACAATTTCTATGACAAGATCCTTAATTGTGCATACAAGCAAACATACAGTACACACTGACATGCGCACACTCAAACATAACCTCTGATTTTTTTTTTTTTTTTTTTGTTAAATTGAACGCATGAATTGCATGAAAAGGTTGGAAAAAAATTAACTTCAATTCAATAAATAAGCAAACAGAGTCACAGTGTTGATGGCATTCAGCTCAGCAAACACAGATCTCTATCTTTTTCTCTCCATGCAGTCTGACATACATAATGGAGAACTACTGCCTGATGGTGCATGCCGCTGCCACAAGAATACACACACACACACACACACACAAATATCAGATATGCATGTAATGCACCAGACATAATGTGTATTCATGCTTGAAATCCACATGATTCATTCAGCTTTTTCATTACTATTGTGATTCCTTCAAACATAAAATTTTCTGCACAAATTCACCTGATATGTGTGTTTGTGTGTGTGTGATAGATATATAGATATAGACAGCTCAGCAAACACAGATCTCTATCTTTTTCTCTCCATGCAGTCTGACCTACATAATGGAGAACTACTGCCTGATGGTGCATGCCGCTGCCACAAGAATACACACACACACACACACAAATATCAGATATGCATGTAATGCACCAGACATAATGTGTATTCATGCTTGAAATCCACATGATTCATTCAGCTTTTTCATTACTATTGTGATTCCTTCAAACATAAAATTTTCTGCACAAATTCACCTGATATGTGTGTTTGTGTGTGTGTGATAGATATATAGATATAGACAGATATACTGATTTGCCTTGTTTTAATTATCAATGTTGAAAACAGCTGGTGCTTAATACATTTTTGTGGAGACTGTGATACAAGCGTGATGTCAAATGGTTTTATACTAGTCAAAATCTACTAAAGGGTAATACTGAAACAACACTTTTTAAAAGTGATTTTTCACTACTATTTACAATATACTGTGCATTTTCATGGGTTTAATAAAAAAATTTTGTTATAAGAGATGATAAAAACAACTTCAAAACCAAAATAAACAAAGAAATAAAAAACAAAAAACAAAAAAAGAAAAAAAGAACTTGAGCTGACTGTAAAATTAAAATCCAAAAAAGCCAAACATGTGAGTAACGTCATTTATTTAAGCCAAGAAATAAACTTCTATTAAAAATGTATAATGAACTATGCAAAAAACATTTCAAATGTTTCTAGTATGTTTTATAGTACCCCAAAATCAAACAGTTCACCCCTTACATGCCTTATCACGTCCGTCAAAAACTCGCTTGTTGTCAGTTAGAATATTAGAACTAAAAACATTGACAGAATACACTCATGGGCATCAATCCTATGGCCAGTTCACCCCTGCACACCACACAAATGACCTTTTTGAAGAGCTGCTGGTTGCACTGACATTAAAGCGTTCTTAGGTCAGACCAGTCTAAGACAGTCCTGAATACTGCTACTTAACAGGCCAGCTTACAGAGATCAGCACCCGCACACGGAACTCCAGCCAGCCGAGCGGCTATTAAAGATTCGTCCCACAGAGTGGGAGAGCAGGACAAAGTGTTAAGAGCCAATACTGGCAGACTTCACCAGACTTCAATGGCACATGGTGTGAAAACAGTCCTGTTGAAAGAGGACATGGTTTTGGACTAAACACACACACAGCTTCTTTTAGCACATGGGATGGAACGTCATATGTCACTGTCTTGCGCACGAACATGTCAACTGCCACAAAACCCCAGGCAAAGCTCCGCTTAGAAATCTGTTGTGTCTGTGAACACGTGCCATGTCATAAATCATCTTGCCCTTGGAGATCATGTTGTCTTTATCAATAAAGCCATTCATATGCAACACACAAAGCTGTAGAAAAGGTCACTAGAGATGACTAAAGACTAAACTGTCATGCTATGTTAATGCTGACTGCAAAAACGAGCTACTAATTATATTATTACTGTGCAAAATCAAGCATGATTTATGCTGATTAGTGCAATATGAATGCCAAGGTCAAAAATGTGCAATACTGCTGCTGCTTTGCATGTATTGCATGGATAAGCATGACTCTACATACATGCAAACACACACACACACACACACACACACAAACACACAAACACACACACAAAGCAATTAGACCATCAATTTCTCATAAATAAAATCTATGAAATTGACATCATTGTCTGACAGAGGAATAAAACATGGAAATCCATCAATTCTATAGCAACAACAAGATACAAGCCCTGATCAGCTAACTTCCCCACGTAAAGAGGAAATGAGAATACAGGGGACAGACCAGTGAAAATGGAGAACAGAACTGAGGGAGACATGCATGAAAACCGGCTGAGGGATTCAGTACGGTTCCAGATGAGAAAGGAGATCCTCACCCTACTCAGAAAGGAAAGAGAGAAAAAGGGAGAGAAAGAATAGGAGATTAAGAGAGAGAGAAATGGAGAAAGCACACAGTGCGCTTGGGGTGAAACTGACTCATCCAGCACTCACAGGGACAGCATGTACAATTTCTTCATTTCCATCTCGGCTCTCAAGGTAATTTATTGTTCTCAGCAGTGTATGGACAAATGTGACTGAATAAATGAATATTAGCTGTTTTAACACCAAACAGTTGCTTTGGTATAGTCACAATAGCAAAATTTGTTACAATTTCACAGGCAAAAAAGGTCCACTGTCTATTGGCAATAATGTAGTGATGTACGAAATGCATTTCACAGGGTAGCTACTTTCAAACCAAGCCGTTTTCTGTTGGTCATTGCAGCGAATTTGCTTGACCAACTTCAACTCGATGCAAAATCTGTGTGGGGAAATATTTTGCTCTAATGTGACATTATCAATCACATGGATTCCTATTAAATTGTCTTGATTTTGCACAATTTGCAAATACGCAAATATAAAATTCGCAAACAACGGCAAATACAACGATACATTCACCTCACGATTGCACATAATTATATTTAAATGACTGGATATCAGGCACAAAATCTCCCAAACAATGGTAAGTGTGACTGCACCTTTAGTCAATAAAGACAGCAATGCAAATGGAAGCATTCCTGTAGCTAAAAACAGTTGTGTTTGGCACTAGTAATGCGAAGTTATGGGTTTGATTCCTAACACTCTAAAAAACACTGGGTTAAAAACAACCCAATTTGGGTTGGTATTAACCCAAGGTCCGGGTAAATATAGGACAGAACCCATCTTGGGTTAAATTTACCCAGCAAATTGGGTTGTTGCCCAGGATTTTTTAGAGTGTAGGGAATGCATGAGCAATTAAAAGTAAACTAAATGTTTGAGTGGCATTCCTTACATTAATTTACATTTTAGACACAATATTGCCAGGTAAGTTGGGTGTTTTTGCTCCACCGACCAAAATAGTTGCGCAACACAAAGTACTGGTGTTTTGTTGTTGAATGAATCTGTGTTTTTGAATGAATTGGTTGAGAAAATGATTCAATGAATCAGTCATTAAGACTTTAATTCCTGAATGAACCACCACTCTTTAAAAAAAATGCTTTAGACAATGATTCAATGACTCTCTCATTAAAACGAATTGCTGAATTTGTTATATACAGTACTACTCTTATTATTTCTAAAAATATTACGAGTAGTATATTACTATGTGGAACCGAATTCAGAAAATCACTTATTTTGTTCCTGAATGAATCAGCGTTTTTAAACGAATCGGTTGAATGAATGAAATGATGTAACCTGCGGAAAGAGTCATTGAAATATCTATTCATCCATTTTCTCGTAGGCAGGGAAACACACTGGATGGATGGCCAGTCTATTATAGTGCTCACAGAAAAATCTGTATCACTAATGCACAAACTGACAGTCGTGAATGAGCAAACAGAGACAAATGGAATGATACAAACAATGAAAGTTCCCAGTGCTGTTGGGCTGTTTATCAGTAATCTTGGAATGCTGCATCGTCAGATTCAAGGACCAGATCTGTAGGCCTATTTATCTGAAAAACCAGAAAAGACAGAATAGGTACATGAACAAAATTAGGAATTCAAACTGGCATCATCTGCATGAGCACCACAGCTCAATGTGTACCTCACTCTTCAATTTTCATTGTGGTTATGCAAGAACAATTTCATTACTTTTTCAAGGCCACTGCCTACTATGATTTGGCACTTCAGAGTGAAACTTAATGAATTCTTAACTGACAGCAGGAAGGTGATGATAAGAAGAGCGAACTTGCAGACCTCACACAGTCACGTAGCCGAGAAACTTCCTCCAAACATCAGAAGCACCAGACAGACTTAATTCTTCTCAATCCAGTGGACACAAATAAAGAGACTCTGAGGGTATATGTTTGCTTGTCTACATGAGATAAAAAATGGTGCAGATTAGCAGCACTATATTCTGCAATCTGCAGTAACACAAGGCAGAGATGTAAGTATCACACCTGCTCAATCTTCTGTGGACATCACTGTAGTGAGTGTTCATGCATAACCAGCAAGTCAAATACAGAGTGTGTGTGCTGCCAACTCTCTATGGCTATGTTCACAACTTCACACAGTCCGTGTTTGGGAATGACTAACATCTTTACAAATAGGTGACTCTTCAGTGGTTCTGTTCTTACAACAGAAGCAGAAAATATATATACACTGAACAAAATTATAAACGCAACACTTTTGTTTATGCCCCCATTTTTCATGAGCTGAACTCTAGACAGGTGGAGCTGGGGGAGGTGGAGGGTTTCAAAGGAATTCTGATTAAAAAAATTCCTAAAGATTAAAGATTACATAGGCACATGAATTACAAATATGAATGATGTGCATAGATAATAAACTCTGCAATATCCCATAAAAAAAGGATTTATTAATTTTGATTTTATGGTGATTTCAGTACAGCCTAGAGGCTGACATTTTTTTTGGGAATCCCGCGGGTCACGGGAAACAAAATCCCTATTAATCATGTGATTGGGACGGGACAGGAAAAAATGTCAGCGGGAGTGGGCGGGACCGGGAATCGTAATAACACTATGATACCCAACTTTATACACAAATATACCTTTTATATAAATAAACTATAAACTGTATATTTTAATTTTGAACTCAATTCTAGTTGCCCTGTCTCTTTATGCTCTCCTCCTGTTTGCTTTGGTGTGGCTGGTTAAGTGAATGACGCAGTCCATGACGGACAGATCGTTAACGGCTGGTCTATGTGGTAATACAGTACATCGGGCAGGACATCCAAACGCTCACCTATCATTCATCGACCTCAAATATGGCTTTTCATTTGAAAGATGTATGTAGTAGCAACCTTACATGGCCGCTCAATCTAATGTTAACCTACAGATATATGCGCTACTGAAGTGTCTGGTGCGGAATGTATCTGAACAGTAGCGCTCACTGCAAGACAGATGGAGGCGCCGGTGCGCTCATTTGCTCTTAAAATACTCCGTAATTTTTGGTCATACAGATAAAAGTAATACATCTTTCGAATCTATAAAGACTCTACATTTATTTGTGTGCACTCACAATAACAACGAAACGTTGCGCTTCTGTAAAACAATTAAAGCAAACAGGATGCCATCTCAGTCTCTGTGAACTTGAGCGAGAAACTTCGAAACTCCGTGTATGAAAAAAATATATCTATAGAGAGTGAAATGTCTACTTTCAAAAAAAAAAAAAAAAAAAAATCAAATAGAAAACGTGTGCGTTAGCATGGATGATTTACATGAAATTTAATGTGTGTGCCGTGCACACTGTGCATTGTTTAAGCTGGCTTTCAGTTACATAAAATAACAAAAAACTACATTTATTCAACTAAGGTGGTCATGCTGTGATCTGTAGCATACTGTATTTTTACTGTAACTGACAGATTCCGGCCAAAAAAACAACAACAACAACAACACGGGAGTGGGAGGGAATGGGAGTCTTTCTCCTGGGATTGGGACGGGAGGGGATTTTCGATCCCCCAGTTTTTTCGTGGGATTGGGATTGGACGGAATTTTTTTTTGTGGGAGTGGGACGGGAGAGGTTTGAAAATCCACTCCCGTGTCACCCTCTAGTACAGACATTTATAGGTTACAAATCATAATTTAAACCTCGGTCCCTTTGCATACCAAATGAAAGTTAAACAACCAAACTATCTTTTCTAGTAGTCACTGAAAGAAGTAAAAGTACTAGCGCCTCTTTGAGAAGATTTTGTGCATGATGCTCCTTGTTACATAATGCAGTTTCTTTATAACTAATCAACAGAACTGTTCTTAACAGAACAGCGTTTAATCAACATGTGATTAACCTTCTTATAACTTCCACTCTGCATGAAGTCTCATCTCCTCCTTTCTCTTCAGACTATTGTCACTGCTCTTTTCTTTAGCATGTCTCACCTCACAGCCTCTGCCCTCCCCACTGTTCTCACCCTAAAATGGCTTCCCAGGCACCTGCCAGAGACAGCTGGCCATGACAACTTAACAAAACCATCCATCAAGGGCAAATACATCAGCAGGATTACAGGAGTGCATAAAAAATCCTTTATGTGGCATTAGGGAAATATTCTTATATAATGCGTGGTCTTTTGCAGTGACATAATACTCACTACACTGCCACAATTACATAAGAACTACATGCCCCTGACCCTAAAACAAATGAATTACACACCTACCCCATGAATTATGACTGCGGTTATGTTTATTTCCTGATATGTAAATAATTTTAACATTTAAAATTGAAATTCAGTTGAATACAAATTCAAAAGGTTGAAATTCAAATTTGAATTACAGTTCTGCATCCTGCTTACTACCTAAAATATAATTTAAATTTAAAAGGTGTTACCAATTCAGTTGTAAATGTCACATAAGCCTGAAAAAGACAGTACTGATTGTAAATATAACTGAAATTTTAAAATGACGTAAACATAACCAGATGGTCTTAAAAGATAAATTGCAACCAATTATCACAACAGTCTACTTGTTAATGAATACAATAGCTCAGAGCTAAGCCACCCAAAGATATTTTTGTTCATAAACATCCGACAACGACTCTGCATGGATCTAAGCAATGAGCTGACAGGAAATGCATTTTCTTGCTTGCCTTTTTGTTGCTTGTCATGACTGTGGCAGCTTGTCTATCAAAGACACGTACATGAGCTTTAAATGCCGTGAGTTGATTGGCGGAGAGAAGCTGTTGTTAACACATAAATTGTTGATTAAAACCTTACATCAAACAGATCCAGTAACACTGTATTCTGTCTTTATCAAATGCCAGTTATGAACAACTTGCAGTGAAGTGTAATAGTATTTACTAGCATCTTATGAGGCAGAGTTACAAATATATTTTTATACTTTATGAGTTTATGAGATAACATTGCATGGTGCAGTTTATAATACGGCAGACTGTATTACTGGATTCATAGTCAGGGTTTATGTAAAAGTGGAGTATTACGACATTATGAATACTGTATGTTTTGACATAACTTATGACTTCTGGCAGCTCCTTTTTTTCTCAAAGAGAGAGTGCGTCATGGCATTATGATGATGGCTGTATCTGCCTGCAAAGTGTTTTGTAAGGGAACCCAAACATGCATTTAAATTGGTTTTATTCAAGTCAAAATATTTTTTACATGACCAAAGCAACCTGAATGCATTAGGTCGTGTTAGGTAAAAATAGTTGGTTCCTGTATAATTCTTTTGGTAATGCTCAAGTAGTTAAGCTTGCTTAAGAACAAATAGTTCTCACTTGTTCTGTTAGTGTCTGTATGGTTTTTGAGGACAGCTAGTGCTCTAGATGTTCCTAATTTAGGATGGTCCTGTTATGTTTTAATGTGTCTGCGGCTGTTAAAACAGGTCTGTGCCATCTGGCCTGATGTTCGCTTGACCTGAGACTTCACCACAAGGACAAGCAGCCATCAGTGTACGCTATTCACAGAATATATTTCTTTTCCATCTTCCTGTTCCTTTCCTTCTTACATTGCAGTATATAAAATTAATCCACCCATCTCTAATTAATAACAGAAACACACACATACAGTATATATGGCCAAAGGTTTGCAATAATTTTGATTTATGAATTATTTTAAAAAGATTGATTTCTGAAGGATCATGTGACACTGAAGACTGCAGTAAAGATGCTGACAATTCAGCTTTGGCATCACAGGAATAAATTACATTTTAAAATATATTCAAATAAAAAAAGTGTTATTTAAATAGTAATAATATTTCACAATATTACTGTATTTTGAATCGAATAAATGCAGCCTTGGTGAACATGAGACATTTTTCAAAAACATTCAATTTAAACGGAACCTGCTCAAATACCAGTGAGACGATATATAATTTTGCTCACTGTCGTGTGTATAATTTGGAACTGTGGTTTGATGGGGTCTTTATGTGTTCCTCTGAAGTCGATCAACAATCAATTTCCTTCTGCCTCCCATCCAATTTCTCAACTAATCTAGGCCAGCCTTCTTCACTGCTAACAAATGCCAAAGATCACCGGTGTCATAATGCAATCGCAAACCTCATTATCCACCGAGAGAATGCACCTTAGGTCTGAAACGATCCAATGTGTCAGGCTGCTCTATGAGTGATTTAACTGCATTGTCACAGTGACTGTCATTAGAATGCACATTATCTGTGAAGCTGCTAAAACTTGTGACTGGTAATAACACATAAGAGCTGATGGTATCTTTATCAAACCTAACTGTTCACAGAAGTCAGCATTTCACACAGTGCAGCTTGGCTGTTAAATGAAAAATCATTAGACAAAAGAATTACATTCTCTCCACTGAAAGTTCATAAAGCCGACAAGTCTGTGAATTTTAAAGGGGTCATATGATGCGATTTCATTTTTTCCTTTCTCTTTAGAGTGTTACAAGCTCTTGGTGCATAAAGAAGATCTGTAAAGTTGCAAAGACTAAAGTCTCAGATCCAAAGAGATATTCTTTATAAAAGTGCAGCACATTTTATGGAGGACCGTTGCTGGCCAATCACAGCACACCTTGCTTTTTCAGACCGATGAGCTTTGTAAAAATCGACGCGTTTCAAAAAGGCGGGGCATAGAGGAGAAACAATAATGCACAGTATGTGGAAAATAATGTGTTTTTTTAACTTTAAACCGCATAAACACATTTCATTACACCAAATACACAAAATAATGTTATTTTTAGCAGCATCATATGACCCCTTTAAGACGCTGTCAGATGGTGATAGTAGGGAAAAAATAACATATTTACAGCCAGACATGTTTTCATTGTCTGCATGGTTGCAAGAAAACAACTTTAAAGTGCAACCCTTGTTACTTTTTGATGAATAGCTATTTTTCAAAGAATGCAAAACACAGGAATGCAAAAACGTGAAGATATGATATACACTAATTTTAAAAACATTTTGCTGGGTAGTATACTGTACAAAGGAAAATTGTTTGAATGTCTGGAATCAGATACAATGATTAGACAAAACTATTATAGATAAAGTAAATAAGAAAATGAAGTTTGTAAGTTTTGTTTGGCTAATCTTAAAAAAACAAAATTTGAAAATAAAAAGGTTAAATTTATTTACTTACAAAGATCTTAACATTTTGAATCCCCTTTGATTTATTCACTTACTTACACAAATATCTTAACATATTGAATTCCTTCTTAAAAAGCAAAAAGTAAAAAAGTTCTATTATATTATAATTTTTTATTTTAATAGAACAATACTTTTTTTGGGACAGTTTTGGGACAGCTTTAGCAGGTGAGCTTCCAAGCATGAATTTTATGACCAAATAGGCATTAGCACCACTGCAGTACTGTCCCTACCCCCTGATGGGAGGAAGAGAGAGAGAATTCAGGGCAGCATTGGACTTGAAGGAAGCGAAGCAGAGAGAGAGCGAGAGAGAGACAGAGAGAGAGAGAGACCCTTTGAAAAGAAGCAAAAGCTATAATGCAGCAGTCTGCAGCCAGCTCCACTCATGTCTACACAAAACAGATCAGTCTGTCAGTGACAGTGGGCCCGGAATGGGTTTGCATTCACAATGCATGCGTTCTCTGACTGTTTCAGAACCATGGAGAGCTCCACTGATACCAGCAGCTCAATCAGCATCCATTTCAGCACCACGGACAGAGTCTCTGCTACAACCGCTGCAATCCAATCATGACACTTATACCACGGTGCATTTAATAAGAGAGCTATTTGCTCAACTGCCTCAATTTGTAACGTGTGTAAAAAACACAAAACGTTTCAGCACTCATAATGAGTGCAGGTTCTGCTGTACTGCAGGGGGCTGATAAGAACGCATGCGAGAAGAGGTCAGGTACAATCTAATTTAATTCCTCTCTCACGAGCTGGAGCTGGAGCTGAGCTGTACCTGTAGGCACGAAGCTCTTTTAGAGACTGAGATCTTGCATCTAAAACCCCCTTCCCCTTTTCCAAGAGGTTAACAACATGAAATGCACCTAAGGTCTGCTTTTGTTAAAACGCTCCAATTATTCCCAAGGATCTAAGACACAGGGAGCCGAATCCACTGCCTGCGGAAACGAAATACGATTAAGAAACAGAGAGACAGACTGAGAAAAGGACAGACAAGCAGAAGAGCTGTGACAAACAGTCTCGTCCTCTACATTGTAAGAAAAAATCTATAGAAAGGGCATTATCTGTTAATTTTAACCCTAAAAAAAACACAATGCAATGCAAGTGTCAAAATAGGAGTAAAACACCTGTGAAAAATGAATATATAAAATTCCTTCATGCACTATAAAAACTGGTAACCAGCAATTGTTACCTTAAAGAGGTATTTCTACCTGATTTAACCAATAAAACTCAGTTCTATTGGTATAAATAGGTATTTAGGTTGATTAAGTGATGCTAATTTTAATCATGTTTAATATATATATATATATATATATATATAT
>NW_015635536.1:451019-481715 GCF_001515625.1 Sinocyclocheilus rhinocerous
TAAATTAATTTAAAATGTGTTAATGGAAATTAATTTAATCTGTTTTTATACAGTATCTCTCTCTCTCTCTCTCTCTCTATATATATATATATAAAATAAATGACTAAATAAATAATAAATAAATATATATACAATTTAATTGATATCTATTAATTTTGAATCATATTAAATACATATTAACATATTTCAGTGCATTAAAACTGTATATTATGTCTAGTTTTACAGACTTTTCTTAGACTGTGAAAATCTACACATGCACACACGCACACACGCACACACACACACACACACTGCTGTCTGTACTTCCTCAGACAGAAACAGAAAGCATTATCATTCTCCTCACAGCAACCTTGCAGCACGAGCTTTTGCCAAAGCTGCATACACACCAACACACACACACACAAAATTATTTCCAACCGTATCATTCCTTTGAATGCTTCCTTGCCACATACACACATGCACACAAATACAAAAGCATCACTGATTATGATAGTGCAAGAATATTTGCACTCATATTCTGACATCTTGTATCTCCCACACACACTGACAAGCAGCTATCAGTCATTGGTGCATGACTGGTCACACACACATACACACACACTCCAGCTTGAACTGGTACCATCACTAGTGACCAGTAAAAGGCACATTTGCTCATCCTCTGCACACACACACACACCCAATAGCAGTTGCAGGATCAGTCTACTCACCCTGACTGTTGGGTCCCCCATCGCCCTCTTCGCATTCGGTGAGGTTGTTGAGCATTTTGGAAGCTCGGGCACAGATCCCCTGCTAATGCTAACACTGCTGCTGCGTCCACCAGCCAACGCGTGTACCAGCCTCACACGGATGGAGGAGGAGGAGAAGGCTTGTGGTTCTCTGCCTCTCTCCTCTCAAGAAAGCGAGCAGTGCTGTGCTCCAGCAGACTGGAGTCCTCTCTGCGTACTGACTCTCTCTCTCTCTCTCTCTCTGTAGGAGGAGGAGGAGGGGTTGGGGGGACAGGGAGAGGCTGCAGGGATGTAAATGATGGAATGCTTAAGAGCACTTTTTTTCTCTCTCAAACACTCACACAGAATGTATTCTCTCTCTCTGCTACGCAACTACAGGCTGCCTATGCCTCAACATTATATTCACAATGCAGTGATCAGGAATATATCAGAAATGTTGCAAATCAAAAAATGACCGCGTGTGGTTGTGATTTAAAACTGTAGCTTTCATTCTCAGGTTGTTTGCCTTGATAATTCACCAACCAAAAAAGCAGCAATCTGCATTTTTGCATGTATTTTTTTTAATTTTTTAGAAAATATGTAAGGGTGTAATGGCTGGTTGCTAGGTTGTTGCTAAGGTGCTCAGAGTGGATTTAAACGTGTTGATATGGGTGTATGCAGTTGCTAATCTGTTCTGGATGCTGCTAATTTGCAAGTCCAATGCAATTCCAATTTGCAAGTCTGAAAGCTAGAGATATTTATATTTTTGCCCTTCCTTGCAAAAAGAGCAGCAGAGCTTGTTGCATGATTTGTTTTAGATGGACCATAGATCAAAATAAACAAACAAACAAACACCATAAAGGGCTGGTCAATTAATTCCTGTTTTTTAGTAACCAGCTAATAACTTCACAATAAGTTTTCTTAACATTAGGTAATGCAACAGCTAGCATAAAAAAAAATAAAAAAAATAAATAAATACAAACATTTTATTTATAATATTTATAATATATATTTTATAATAATATAATATAATATTTATAGTATATTTAAAAAACTAGGGTTTTGTTTCTGTTTTTGAACAATAGTTAATCAAATAGCTAACGTAAAATAATTAAATGATTTAAAAATATTTTGTAAAATTAATTTCAATATAATTTAGAATATTTATAATATTATACATAATTACAATTTAATATAATACCATTTAAGTTGCATAAATGAGCATGTTAATGTACAATAATATCAATGAATCACATTAACAAAAGTATTTATAATTTATTAACATATTTAATAAATGTTGCAAAAAAAGTTTATTTTTCATTGACAACACCTAATGCATTAATAATGTTAATAAATTGAACCAAGTTGTAAAGTGTTACCTATTTTCCAGAAAAATGGGTTTGATATCAAATCACATAGGAGCATCGATATTTCAATTCTGCCATTTTATGAGACTCGTGAATCAAACACCTCGACCTTCTGCCTTAATGTTTCTATATGTGATGAAATACTTATGAGGCATAAGCCATGTAAGGAGTTATTGCCAGAGGCTTTTACAGGCTCTATGTCACGCTACAGGTTGTGTCGTTGCGAGATGAAGTGATGTTGAAATCTTGCTTTCTGCTGTCTTTTATACACACTTTCCTTCTGACCTCAGAGGTAAACTCCACTGAGCCTTCCTTCCTGAGAGCTTTCTATAAATACAGAGAATAAATTAAGGTATGGGAGATTTAAGTTTTTTTTTTAAAGAGCACACATCAGGAATGAGGGACACACAAATGGTTAGACACATAAATGATAGATCTGCTCAGAGAGAAACATTGATGGATAAAAGCCACTGTGTGAAGCTGGAGAGGTCAGAGTATGGATACAAATATGGGGCTCTGGAACAGCATAAAATGTTCTCATACATCTTATATGTGCATATACATGTAGAGTCCAAATGTCTAAAACCACACTGAATTCAAAATCTAATTTAAACCAGCTTTTACAGTTTTAAACAAAGAAACATTTTGACTTTATTGAATAAGAAAGTTTGTATATTTCTATATGGATGGCAGGATCATCAGGTCAGCTTGTGGAGTTCATGCAGCTCAAATCATTATCTTTTTTTTCAAACTTTTATGCTTATAATTTGTAATTTAATAAAAAGAAAATGTTACTTAAGGCAAGACACTACAGGCAAAAGCAAATTTTTTACATACACTGGTCAATTTTGAGATTTTAGGCTATCTGGAAAGACTAGTGGAAAGAAAACATAAAAAATACACTTTTATATGTTTATTTTATTGCACTTCATCTATTTGCATTTGTAGATTTCAATTCCAATTTGCATTTTAAAGGCTGTCTTTTTAAAACGAGTTAGAAAATAACTTCAGTAGCACTTTAATTCTAAAAATTAAAAATGTAATTAAAAATGTAATTCTAAACAGTTTTAATTCTATCTATATTGTGAAGGGTTTTACAGAAGGTTTTTTTTTGTATATCATTTGCCTAATTTTATATAAGATTTTATTCCTGAAAATATGGTGATTTTTTTTTTCTGGCTGCTGACAGTATTTTCTGATTTATAATAGAAAAGATATCCAAAATATCCTCTGTAACCTTTGACTTTAATATGTCAAAGACATTATACAATGTTCATATTTCTGTTCTGGAAATGCAAAAAAAAAAAAAAAAAGGCAAATGCAATTGCAAATTAGTGCATATTTAATTAGACAATACCTCATTCGCATATTAAGCATAACATTTCAGAAAATTTGTAATACAAAAAGAAAAAAAATCTATTCTAAATGTAATCTATCAACTGGGGAATTATGGTGATATTTATTAGTTTTTACACTCTTCACTTAGAGTGTCTTGTCTCAAATGTACTAAAATTGCTAAATGTTCTATCAAATGTTATGCAAACTGAATAAGAGAAACAGAGACAATAACGAAAAAACTGAAAAAAACAACAACAGACCAATGAACCTTGTGCAGATAAGTGGTGTCAAGGTCCAGGGTGAAGAAAGGAGATAAGATTTTGAGAAGCATGAGAACATGCTGGTCTGGCTGTACTCATGCAGTGAATCTCCACTGAGACGACACTTTTTCTCCTAAAAGCATTTAAGTGCGGCATCTCGCCTATTTTTAGCATCAGACGCTCAAAGACACAGAAAATGTTTCTGAACTCTGAAGATTTCTCTGTGATTAAAGAATATGTTATCATATCTGTGCATATCTTTTTTTGTGTGTGAAGACATATTTCTATATATGGTTCTAATGACATGGCTGAGAACAAAAACCTTCTGTAATATCAGGAATTCACAGATTAAAGCACCTTCACAAACCTTTGACTTTACCATCATTTGCATTTTTGCCCAAATCCAAATAACTTGTCAGAAAAGTATATTGCTGTTTGTATGCATGTTCATAGTCTGTCAATTTCCAGAATGAGCTAAAATTAATAATAATAATAAAAAAAAGGAAAATCTCTCTCTCTGTATAGGAAGAGTCCCAAATCTCAGTAGAAAACTACATGATAATTACAGAGTCACGTCCAATTAGGCATCAAATATCATGAAACAAATGAATTCTCTACAATTTAGGGCTCATTAATAAAATTTGGCATAAGCTCTGCTAATTTTGTCCAAGTTTCAGAATGTTAATATGTTTGAGAATGTTAATATTTTCTCACATTGATCAGCACCCTTGTAATAAAAAGTACACTTAAGCATATACTTTCAAAAACAGTAGGCTATACTTATTACAGAAAAAAAAATGTTTTAAAAAAATATACTTAAGTGTAAACTGAATGTATTATTTTCCAACACTGCATATGAACTGCAATTATATGAAAATGTATTATAGTTTAAATTGATATAAAATGCAATTAGTTGAATATATGAGTACTTTTGTGACCCACTTAAATAGGACTTAAATACTTCTTTACATGTAATTTAATAATTCTACTGTCTTTGAAATATGGTTAAAGAGTATTGCAGAGTGTCATTTCTAATGTCATTTCTATTGAAACTTCTATGAGATGCATTCAAATGTATTTGAAATTAACTTCTTTAAAACATAAGGCTTTAAAATGTACTTTAAAGTAAAACTTTTCATTTGACTTTAATGCAAAGTGCACTTTTAAAAGTATACTTAAGTGTGTTAAGAAACAATCATGAAAGTGTCTCTCATTTAATACACACATTGAAGATGTGAAGTACACTACAAGTGCGCATTCAATACAGTTAAGCTCACTTCATTTTTACAATGGCAGTAAGCATTATTTATGGATAGCGACAGAAGCAGAGCTGACAGAATCTTTAAGGATCACACGTCTTCTGTGCTGTGAAATAGAAAGGCCTGGTCCAGATGTGGACCGACTCCCTCAAGTTTGCTGGAATCACAAATTCCTGCCATGATTGGCATCCATCCTGAATACCATTTTCATCTGGGCCAAGCGGCTTTAGCGCTTAACCCAGAGGACACCTCCCATCTTTACGCATACACATATACACAACACAACCCTCCCAGACTGCAAAAGCTGACCTAATCCACAGATTAAGGCCATAGAAAAATGTTGCAATTTGCTTTTTCATTTAAGCTAAAAATGAAACAAGAATGTAAGAGTCATCACACTCAATTCGACAGCACAAGACGTGGATATGAGCGCCTAATAAGCTCGTTTAAGCAATAAGCAGTTTGGGATTCTCATTTTTATCAAGGCTTGCCAATGTTTAAATGGAACTGAAATGAGCTGTCCATTTAGCCCCAGGACAACCAAGGGCGTTTCACTGGGATTACAGAAAGCACTAGGCTGACCAGCAGCTGTACTGGGGTGAAGATTAAAACCGTGGGCAGAAAGTGACCTTTCCGATGACGATCTTTCACAAAGTGCTCTGTGGTTATCATTAACTGATATTGCGTAAGGTGAAATGCCACAGGACACGATGGACTTCCAAGAACTGTTTGAATGTCATGATGTCAGGATTCGGCTGCAAAGCCTTTTAGGGGTTTAGATAGACACTTATTTTATTAAGTTTATATATATCCTTAATGTGTATTTTAACTAAAGGTTTATGACTCATAATCAGACTCGAGACATTTGACATGGTAACGATAGCATTTAATAGAATAATTGATATTATATACACTACCATTCAAAAGTTTAGGGTTTTATTTTAGTATTATTTAATTTAATTTAAGTTTTATTTAAAAAACAAAATTAATAGTTTTATTTAGCAAGGACATATTGAACTGATCAAAAGTGACAGTCATTTATAATTATACAAAAGATTTCTATTTCAAATAAATGTTCATTTAAACTTTGAATTCATCAAAGAATCCTGAAAAAAGTATGCAAAAAAAAAACAGCTTCCAGCATTTAAAATAATAAGCAATATTGCTTGAGCACCAATAAAACAATTAAAATACATACACTTGTGAAAGTTTGTGTTTGTATAGGATTTTTTTTTGTTAAAGGGGTCATATGATGCGATTTAAATTTTTTCTTTCTCTTTGAAGTGTTACAAGTTCTTGGTGCATAAAGAAGATCTGTAAAGTTGCAAAGACTAAAGTCTCAAATCCACAGAGATATTCTTTATAAAAGTTAAGAGTCAACCACGCCTATCTAAAACGCCTCGTTCTAACACGCCCCCACATGTCTACGTCACTATATGGGAAGATTTGCATAACGCCGCCCAAATGTTCACACAAAGAAAGAAGGCATAACTTTTATTCTCACTGTAGTATTATTGCTGTTACAAATTGTAGTTACAAATGCAGACATGGTTTTATGTTTACGCGGCGCGATGCAACGCCTAAAAAGACAGTATAAGTCATTATAATCCGTAATTATTATGTGTACAGTTAACCTTAAACCGCATAAACACGTTTCATTACACCAAATACACAAAATAATGTTCTTTTTAGCAGCATCATATGACCCCTTTAAGTATATATGTAACAATATAGTCAATACAGGTATGATAGTCGCTGCAGGACATATTGATTTTACCTTTTGCTATAACCTCGGTCTGCAACCCTTTTATTGGCATTCAGCGAGAACTGCTGAGATTTATGAGCAGCCAGGGAGAGAGAGAGAGGAGCAACCATCTATAAGAAAAGACAGAAAGAGAAATTGAGCCTGTCCTGAATGCACCCCTGGAGGAAGTCAAGGGCATATTGAATCTTTCATTCCACTCAGATATTCTGACCTTAAATTATGTTATCTGTTGCAAAGGGAAAAAAAACTGCTAAGTGTGCTGTTCAGTTATTGGCATGGATTTGTGCATGAGTATTTGGGAGATCAGTTGGAAATGTGATTTTCATTCACTGATGTCTGAATCAGCGTGGCAGCATGTATGCGTGACATGCCGTGACACTAAATTCAATATGATTCATTAATCATTTAACTCACCATTGAGCTTATACAGTTTTCTTATTTTATTGTTTCCGTAGGCCGGCAACAGCAAGGTCACAGATTCAGTTTCCAACAAATACCTTAAATTGAACATCTTGTAAATGAATAAGTTTTATCCATACAATTTGATCAATCCATTAAACATCAGACTCTTTTAAACAGTTAAGGTTTTATGTAATTCTATGTCTATAATCTATATTACATGTAATATAATTATTCAGTTTGGGTCCACAGAAATATTTGACCTCTGTAAATGACCTTTTGACATCATTTTAAAGACAATATTGTTCTCAGAGTTTATTAATGCATACAAACCAGTAATATCTTATTAGGAAACAGTGGCATCTTATAATCTGATATACTGTAATTGTTAGCATTTTGATAATAGAGGCATTGATTGTTATGTATATGATGTATACTTAAAAATTCGGGACAAAAATAATATTTATCATCTCTGAACCAACTAATATACATACATCCGATTCCACACCAACAAAACTAATTTTTATGAGTTAAATCAGGTAGAAATGGCTCTTATAGGTAACAACTGCAGGTTACCACTTTTTAAAGTATACTGTGTATCTAACATAGATTTTTTTCTAACTCTAGATTCTTTCAGGATCTTTGTGCGTGTGTCCCATTTTTTTCAGCCATCTGAGTCACACTTTGTTTGAAGAGGTGCCACTGTTGGCACTACACTGCTGTTTTGTTTGTGTGGCTTCTGAATGCATTCATTTTTTTGTTTTTTTGCATGATCTGATCTGGATTTGTACCGTTGCAGCAGAATGGAAGGTTTCTCAAAGGTTTTTGGGTTTTCCCTAAGAGTTATATCATCCCTCCACAGAAGACCTCGGGATGTGTTAACTTCAGTGGAGTGTAGACAGAGTGCAGGCTTGAGTGCAGGCATGTATAAATCATGACCAGAGAAATGAATAGGGAACAGTGTTCACACAAAACCGACCAACAGGAAGACAATTATAAAACACAGAGGCAGAAGGAAAGTTACATTAAGAAAAAAGCATTCATAAACTAGCAACACAATCAATGCATTATACAGGATGTCACTGACTCATATGTGGGCTTTTTAAAAAAGCTGTTTTACGATAACTTTAAAGGGAGACATAGTGAGCTACAACATTGTTAATTGATGGTTTCTGTTTCTTTTGAAGCCATCGGACTGCATTATTTCAACTTATTCTTAACATTGGAATTTCCAGTGAAAAACATTATCATGCTAATAAAATTCTCCACCAATCAGAGAATAATGACAAGCACATCATGCCAAAAAATATAGCGCTCTCCAACTCACATGAATCCCTTAAAATACATAACAGAATCAGTCTCCCTATATGCTCTCAAACCACTATATATGCATATTTTGCAATAAATGTAAAATACACACCTATATACACAATCAACATCTTTAAATCAATAGTTTTATTTGCATCTGTAACTTTTAACTGGTTATTTCATTCACAATGCTTCATGGCATCACAGTCTTGTACCTTTTTCATGATTTTCAAGTATGTTTTTTGCTTTGTATGTTTCAAGTATGTTGTGGTTCACCTCATAGCTGGTGGGTTTGGTTCATGGCTTGTAACACTTTAATTAGGACTTCTTAAAAATCTGTGGGGAAAAATGAATGGGAAAAATACTTTTAGAACCAAGGCCACTGAAAAAGAGGACGGGCGCTGTGGCACTCTGATTAATAACCTGTGGTTTTTAAATGAAGAAAGAGAATAAAAAAGAAAGAAAGAAAGAAAGAAAGAAAGTTAGTTATAGTTAAAAATAAAAGGACAGATGTCTTTGAGAATGACATACAAAGTGTGAGTGAGTGAGTGTGTGTGTGTGTGTGTGTGTGCGCGTGTGTGCAAGAGAGAGAGTTGAGTAATGAAGACTGGTGTTTATAAATAGATCAAGGAAGGAAGGAGTCCTGGCAAATAAATGATGCAGTAGAGAGCTAAGGCATATTCAGAATGACAATTATGTCCACTTCCAACAAACAAACACCCTAAACATGTCTGTACGTGTCTTTTTTGTAGAAAACCAGGAAAAAAAAGTCCTGAAGTCAAAGGCCATTCCTTAAAACAGCAACTACACTCTTAAAAATAAAGGTGCTTCACGATGCCATAGAAGAACCTTTTTGTCTAAATGGTTCCATAAAGAACCTTTAATATCTGAAGAACCTTTCTGTTTCAACTTTATACTTTAAAGACTTTAAGTACACTACAAGTGCATATTCAACTCAATCAAGTGCACTTCTTTTTCACAAGGGATGTCCTGCAGTGTGAACTGTAAATATAGTTGTCATGTAACCTAAAACAATGTGCTTCACGTTCTATTCTGGACTCACAAATATAAATAATATAACTGAAACAACCTGAATGTATTTTGTTTCACCAAAGAAGAACAGTTTTTGAATAGGTAAACTATTATAGATAAAAAAGAAAAGATAAAAAATTGCTTATTAATTGATAGACAACATGGAATATTTATACTTTTAAAAATCTATTTGCCATCCTTCAGGTTTTAGCTCATTTAAAATGAACTTAAGAAACACCACTGAAATGGTGAACACTCTTTCTCTTGTTATTTTCAGGGTCAGATGATGTAGAAACAGAGTAAGGACCTGTTTTCATAGTATATGAGATGTGAGTGTACAGTAGAGCCAGTCTTCCTTTCTGCTGCAGTCACGTTGAGCATGAATATTGCATGTGAACGATGCATGCCTCATTTGTGAATTTTTATGTCATTACCACGAAGGATGGCAGTCTTTGCCGATCCTGTAATTCATATGAATTGCACATATGTCCACGTATATCATGCAACCTTATAATGACCCTGTAAAGATTATAACCATTGCGTCACTGCAGTAAATCCCACTGACTGTGTGTGTGTGGGAACAGTGACGGCAAAACGGTGCTTGCTCACTCTCGCCAGCCCAAACAGCTTATTATTCAGTAACAACCTTTTAAATCAGCATTTATAAAACAAAAAGTCACCACTAAAGTATAATGTATGCCGTTATTCAGCTGTGTTCAGAGTCACATAATCACGTAGAATGAACACCCACAATGACAATAGGTGACAAGTACTCATAAATAAAGCAAGTAAAATCTATAGGATCGCTCTTTAATTAATGGTCGTAAATATTCACTCTACAAGCCGCAAAACATGAGGCATAAGGACAGATTCACTAAAGAGGTTCACACTGATAGTGATTTGCAGCTGAACGGACATCAACCTTTTCCACCAAGAACTGCCAAAATCTGTTAATAAACAATTCACTCCACCTTTTGAATCGAACGTATCTAGGACCCCAAAGTGATTCCACCGGCTGAAATAACTTGGTACTCTATTGCCTCTATTTATTGCCTGATTGAGGCAAAATTGTTTTATGATGTACAGTATGAGGTCTGAACTATGTTAAACAACTATGTATTTGAAATTATGTTAATGAAATGTATCTAAAACTATGGATTGGGAAATGAAAAATTCCTCATTGTTTATGGTTTTTGTTCTTAGATGTTTTATGCAAGTTAGCTACTTTGTGTACTAGCTTAGCATACTGCTAGCACGGTATGCCAGCTAAGCCTACCCTTGTGAAAAACAAGTACACTTCTGCAGTTTTTATTTTTTATTTTTTTAATGGAATTAATATAAAAGTACATACTTTAGTGCAAACTGAATGAAATGTTTTCGGACACTTAATTGCATGTTCTTTACAATTAAATTAAAATGTATAATAGTTTAAATTTATATTAAATGCTTACTTAATTGTCTTTGAATTATGGTATGTATGTACTGACTAACATTTATGGTAATTAAAATATACTTTCATTTTCACTTTCAAAATATAACGTCATTTTTATTAAAACTTGTATTTTAAAATTTTTAGTTGCATATTTGTAATGATGAAGTTTCAATTTAATATTTAAAATATATTAATAATTAATAACTATTAATTAATAATACTTTTATGTGCTTCACTTAGTAAAGAAATCAAAATAAGTGTACTTTAAAGCACAAAAAATTCAAACTATTATTTAAAATGTACTTTAATGTACAACTTTTAATGACATTATTACACTTTTTAAGTGCACTTTTTAAAAGTTAATTTAATACCCAAGAAACATAGTCAAGAAATTGTACTCTCTTTAAGTACACTTAATTGCCCATATCTCATTAATATTACATTATCTGCAATTAGTTTTTTAAATATATATATATATATATATATATATGTATATGTATATACTTGTATATCATTGCTCTTTTGTTGATTTTGATTGCTTCCATTGTCCTTATTTGTAAGTCGCTTTGGATAAAAGCATCTGCTAAATGACTAAATGTAAATGTATATATATATATATATATATATACTGATAATATTTGAAGCACACAACATGTGCACATTCAATACAATTAAATACAATAATTTTTCACTAGGTTATACCCTGCACGAGTCACTTACCCACAATTATGATGATTCCATTGTGAAGACCCACTTTCTAAAATAAAAATGCAGCTGTATATTTGCTGTGTATGAATAGTATGGTATTATAAATATCAAAATAAAATAATTGCAATTTATCGTGTCATTGAACAATAGCCAAAATAAGTGATTATCTGAATATATTACGTAGGAAAAAATGATTAATTACGCTTGCTTTTTCACATTTTAAATGTTGGTGCAAAACATTTTTTTTCTTTCCTTAATTAATTGTTTGCTGCTATACAGCATGTCTGTATATAAAGCCCTGTTATGACAATTGTTTTTTTCTCATAATTAGATCATCATTTGAGGAATTACTGCCATAAATAAAAATTACCTTTACCATTATTATATAAAACCTATATAATGGGCCTAATTTATACATAAAGGAGGTGTGTATGCATAATAATAATGATTTAAATTCCATGCTGTGCCAATTCAGTGCATTTAGCAGGATTTTGCAAAATGGGTGCAACTGTGGTTTGAATTCAACTTACAGTAGTGGGAAGACTGTTGATGCAGCAGACATCCAAAAGCCCTCCATCTCTGTCCAATTCCCCTCAGTCGGTGAGAAAGTGTGAGCAGGTCCAGGCACATGTGTATAAAGGTGAACTGCATCCATCATCTGAAACTGATGCAGTGCATAAAGACACATTAGTTACAGTGGCAGTGACCAGTGACCAGGCCTGTCACAGGCACTAATGTCTGCAAAATGATTCCATCCGCATAACTGATGAAAACATGGCAGAGATGTTACTAGAAGGCATTCAACAACAGAGCAGGCTTGACTTTGAAAGGGTGAGAGTGTTGGAGGGCATTTCAAAAGGTAGCTCCCGCAGCCTTAGGGCCAACATAACTTCCCTCAAGCCATGCAGATACTTAATGGAGGACACTGCCAGAGGCCTTTTACATGAATCATTCATAAACACTGCACCACCACTTCACACCTCTCCACATGCACAACCATACACATCTGCATGGCTACAACACTTGTAAATTGCCTGTCAATTCAATCTGTTTTCTAGTGCTTTGTATCCTTACGTTTTATTTGCTTTTTGTACTTTTTTCTTACAGCTCTACTGCGCACAACATGGTAGAAAGTTCCACCTCAAATTAGCTTTTGATATATGAACTAATCAAACAAGGATGTACTGGATGTTTTAGGAAATCTGATTGGATTTGAGCTGTTTTAATTACAAGTTAGACATATACTGTTGAACAGTTTAGGGGTCTGTAATATTTTATAAATGTTTTTTTATGCTCACCAAGGTTGCATTTATTTGATCAAAAATACAGTAAAAAAGGAATATTGTGAAATATTATTACGATATAAAACATTTTCTATTGTAATATATTTTATATTGAGACTTATTTCTGTGATCAAAGCTGATTTTCAGCATCATTACTCCAGTCTTCAGTGTCAAATGATCCTTCAGAAATCATTTTAATATGCTGATCATTCTAATATTGCTTAGAGATTAATAATAAGAAATATTTATTATTATTATCAATATTGAAAAGAGGTGTTCCGCTTAATATTTTGTGGAAACTGTGACTTTTCTTTTCAGGATTATATTCTTGCTTAATAAAAGTAGGCTGTTAATTTCTTTAAAAAAATAAATAAATCTTACTGACTCCAAACTTTGTCATTGTAGGCCTACTGTACATGTAAAAGAGAGAAATAACACATTAGAAGTCAATTTTTGATTCATAATATTTTAAGAATAAAAAACAAACAAACAATAAATTACATTTAATTAAAAATGATTACAATGAAAAAAAAAAAGATTAAAAATTTTTTTTAGTGCAATGGGTGATGTGGATTTACTGTAAACTGTACCGCTTTTGAAATTTGACACTGGTCATCACGACACTGGTTTTTAATAAGTCAGGCATTCAGTTTCATTTTATGCAGTGAATCTTACAGCATTTCACTGTGAGTTCAGCATGTGATTTCTGTCAGACAAAATGAGGAAAATTAAATATGAATTGATTTGAATTGATGAAATTAATTCTATTTGAAACATCACTGATCTTTATGTCTGGATAAAAAAAATGCTACAGAATAACGGTGTTGTCTCACTATCCCTTGTGCACATCTGATGTGGATATCTGTCCAGCCGAAATGAATTATCCGTGACTCAAGAACACCAATCCAAACTGCACAGGGGCCCAAAACCTGATCTCTTTGCTTTAGGCCATTTCACTTGACTCTCTCTCTCCCTCCATTTTTTACAAAACCATTTAAGCTGTTTTGGGAAATAGAAAAAAGAAGGTAAAACAAAATAAATGTTGTAATCCATTTTGTCCAGCAATCCTCTCAGCACCACAGTCATAATCTGGATGGATGAGAGGGTGTGTATATCTTTTCACCTCACTCTGCCTCTCATATTCCTGTTGGAAACGTCACACTCTTAAAAAATGCTGGGTTAAAACAACCCAATTGCTGGGTTTGTCCATATTTCACCTAGCACTGGGTTGTATTTAACCCAGCGTTTTTAGAGTGCACCAACATGTGTTTTGGATGCTGTGTGCTAGTGTTCCTAATAGACTTCTTAACCAGCTAAACCTGCAGGACACCTTTGTGCACCTGCAGTGCATTTCAAATCTTAAAAGTAGGCAATAGCTAAAAACTGTACTTGCAGGTAATGTAATATTAATTAAAGAGAGACACTTTCATGAGTGTCACTTTTTATTAATGCTAATTTAGAAGTTTTACTTACTGTGCATTTGAAATAGGCCTAAATAAACTGTAATATGCTTTTCAAAAAAGTGTGTTTATTTTGATGTGTTGACCAGAATTGACAGGACTTATTATGATGTTTAAATCTAGTTAATGAAGATTTGATTCTTACCTAACTATTAGTTTCCGTGATCGAGATCTTCTTATTGTTATCAACTGGCAAACATAGGCTGTCCATGATTGAAGTGGAGCGGGAAAACTGTTAACAAAGGTCAAAATAAAACGAGAAGCGTTGTGGAAAATAATACCGCGATCCAAGATATCATATCCGGAGGGGGGTTACATTTCTCACATGACCTCAAAGCAGTTAAAAGCAGCAATTTTCCGTTTCACGAAACAGTTCATTTGTTCGTGAATCGGGCTACACTGGTTGCGCTTTGCACCAGTTCATAGGCCTACGGTAGGCTCATTTAGCTAATTGTGGCAGTTTCCATTTTTATTCAATTGCAAATGACATCAGTATCCGAAAACACATTCATTTCGCGCGTTTTGATTGTTTCCGCAATAAGTACTGTTTTTAGAAGAATGCTAAAGTGTACGCATTTGAATGGAGCTAATATAGGCTACTGTACCGTATCTTATTAGCTCTTAGCAACAGTTGTGGGTAGCTGGAGGTAAAGGGTGGATGTTAATTAAAACATCGTGTTTGATGTTATCATCGCTTTTGTAGCCTAAAGGATCATGAAAGAATATAAAAATTCATAAAAGTGTTTGTAAGTGCGGCTATGCAGCAGCATCCACGAGGAGAGCGAGTGTCCCAGAGGAACTATCACTGAACGGAATTCCCTCGCGCACAAACCCATATTAGCTCGCGCATGGGGTCATTTAGCGCATCAGCTGACCGGCGGAGTGCTGCTGCATGAGCCGAGGAAAACTGCAGCGCATCCGCACGACGCACAGAATACCAATCGGCTCTAGGCACCCCTCTCTCTCTCTCTCTGTGGGTTAGCTACTGATTTAAGTGACTACAGAGAATTTCTTGGAAACCTATGCAACGTGTGTGCATGTATGAAAATTTACTCACCCTCAGGCCATCCAAGATGTAGATGAGTTTTGTATCTTCATCAGAACAGATTTGGAGAAATGTAGCATTACATCACATGCTCAGCAATGGATCCTCTGCAGTGAATGGGTGCCGTCAGAATGAGAGTCCAAACAGCTGATAAAAACACCACAATAATCCACAAGCAATCCACACAACTGCCATTATTTGACACCTTGTGAAGTGAAAAGCTTTGTGTTTGTAAGAAACAAATCCATCATTAAGGCTGTCACTTCATGTAAAAATATGAGTTCATAATCTATAAAAAAAAAAAAGTAAAAGAGAGAAATAACACATTAGAAGTCAATTTTTGATTCATAATATTTTAAGAATAAAAAACAAACAAACAATAAATTACATTTAATTAAAAATGATTACAATGAAAAAAAAAAAGATTAAAAATTTTTTTTAGTGCAATGGGTGATGTGGATTTACTGTAAACTGTACCGCTTTTGAAATTTGACACTGGTCATCACGACACTGGTTTTTAATAAGTCAGGCATTCAGTTTCATTTTATGCAGTGAATCTTACAGCATTTCACTGTGAGTTCAGCATGTGATTTCTGTCAGACAAAATGAGGAAAATTAAATATGAATTGATTTGAATTGATGAAATTAATTCTATTTGAAACATCACTGATCTTTATGTCTGGATAAAAAAAATGCTACAGAATAACGGTGTTGTCTCACTATCCCTTGTGCACATCTGATGTGGATATCTGTCCAGCCGAAATGAATTATCCGTGACTCAAGAACACCAATCCAAACTGCACAGGGGCCCAAAACCTGATCACTTTGCTTTAGGCCATTTCACTTGACTCTCTCTCTCCCTCCATTTTTTACAAAACCATTTAAGCTGTTTTGGGAAATAGAAAAAAGAAGGTAAAACAAAATAAATGTTGTAATCCATTTTGTCCAGCAATCCTCTCAGCACCACAGTCATAATCTGGATGGATGAGAGGGTGTGTATATCTTTTCACCTCACTCTGCCTCTCATATTCCTGTTGGAAACGTCACACTCTTAAAAAATGCTGGGTTAAAACAACCCAATTGCTGGGTTTGTCCATATTTCACCTAGCACTGGGTTGTATTTAACCCAGCGTTTTTAGAGTGCACCAACATGTGTTTTGGATGCTGTGTGCTAGTGTTCCTAATAGACTTGTTAACCAGCTAAACCTGCAGGACACCTTTGTGCACCTGCAGTGCATTTCAAATCTTAAAAGTAGGCAATAGCTAAAAACTGTACTTGCAGGTAATGTAATATTAATTAAAGAGAGACACTTTCATGAGTGTCACTTTTTATTAATGCTAATTTAGAAGTTTTACTTACTGTGCATTTGAAATAGGCCTAAATAAACTGTAATATGCTTTTCAAAAAAGTGTGTTTATTTTGATGTGTTGACCAGAATTGACAGGACTTATTATGATGTTTAAATCTAGTTAATGAAGATTTGATTCTTACCTAACTATTAGTTTCCGTGATCGAGATCTTCTTATTGTTATCAACTGGCAAACATAGGCTGTCCATGATTGAAGTGGAGCGGGAAAACTGTTAACAAAGGTCAAAATAAAACGAGGAGAAGCGTTGTGGAAAATAATACCGCGATCCAAGGTATCATATCCGGAGGGGGGTTACATTTCTCACATGACCTCAAAGCAGTTAAAAGCAGCAATTTTCCGTTTCACGAAACAGTTCATTTGTTCGTGAATCGGGCTACACTGGTTGCGCTTTGCACCAGTTCATAGGCCTACAGTAGGCTCATTTAGCTAATTGTGGCAGTTTCCATTTTTATTCAATTGCAAATGACATCAGTATCCGAAAACACATTCATTTCGCGCGTTTTGATTGTTTCCGCAATAAGTACTGTTTTTAGAAGAATGCTAAAGTGTACGCATTTGAATGGAGCTAATATAGGCTACTGTACCGTATCTTATTAGCTCTTAGCAACAGTTGTGGGTAGCTGGAGGTAAAGGGTGGATGTTAATTAAAACATCGTGTTTGATGTTATCATCGCTTTTGTAGCCTAAGGATCATGAAAGAATATAAAAATTCATAAAAGTGTTTGTAAGTGCGGCTATGCAGCAGCATCCACGAGGAGAGCGAGTGTCCCAGAGGAACTATCACTGAACGGAATTCCCTCGCGCACAAACCCATATTAGCTCGCGCATGGGGTCATTTAGCGCATCAGCTGACCGGCGGAGTGCTGCTGCATGAGCCGAGGAAAACTGCAGCGCATCCGCACGACGCACAGAATACCAATCGGCTCTAGGCACCCCTCTCTCTCTCTCTCTGTGGGTTAGCTACTGATTTAAGTGACTACAGAGAATTTCTTGGAAACCTATGCAACGTGTGTGCATGTATGAAAATTTACTCACCCTCAGGCCATCCAAGATGTAGATGAGTTTTGTATCTTCATCAGAACAGATTTGGAGAAATGTAGCATTACATCACATGCTCAGCAATGGATCCTCTGCAGTGAATGGGTGCCGTCAGAATGAGAGTCCAAACAGCTGATAAAAACACCACAATAATCCACAAGCAATCCACACAACTGCCATTATTTAACACCTTGTGAAGTGAAAAGCTTTGTGTTTGTAAGAAACAAATCCATCATTAAGGCTGTCACTTCATGTAAAAATATGAGTTCATAATCTATAAAAAAAAAAAAAAACTTCCTCCAGTGAAAAAGTCAATCCCCTGTTGTCCTCTCGCATCAAAATCCACAGATATATTTATTTAGACCAATTTAGTATTTTTTTACTTATAAATTGTGCTTGATCTGTGCATATTTCTCTCCTGATTCAGAAAAAAGTCTTGATATGGTGAAGATTTTTAGTTTTATTTATTTATGATATTCTTGCCTGTAATGTAAGACTGATGTAAGACAGCTGATCAGTCTTGCAATGGCAAATCATGCCTAACATATGTACTCTCAGACATATTAGAGAACTTGCAAGTGCTTTGGTGGAAAAGTGGAGTCACATCTCAGAGCAAGAACTGGCAAATGTGCTGCAGTCTATGAGAATGAGATGAACTGTAGAACTTACATCAACTGATGGACACACGAGATACTCACTACGACTTTTGATATTGACCCCCCTTTGTTCAGAGACATTATTTCATTTCTGTTCATCAAATGTCTGTGAAACATGTACAGTCTCAGCACAGGTTTTTGTCTCAGTAGGTGAAATTTTTATGTCAGTACAAATATTTACACATTAAGAAATTTGTTGCACATGCATAAAAGCAGCTGAATTTGATTTACAATTATGAATATAAGAAAAGTCAGCAGAAATGTAAAGCAAATATTGAAATATAAAAATTGCTTGTATACACAATCAAACATTCCGTCTATCCCAACACTTGGGAAAATACCAAAAAAAAATTTTTTTATTATAGGAGAATGTCTGTATTTCAGACCTGTTAGATGCAGTTGTTTTCTTTAATGAGGAAGAAAGTACCAGCAGCCCCAGAGTCAGACTCACTCCACAAACACTGAGAACATCATCGACCACTTCTGAAAAACACAAGAACAGGATCATGACATTTACTGTTGATGACATTCATATATGTCCCAGAACATAAATCTGAAATCCACTGAATCTGTTCAAAAGCAGTGCCTCACCCATCTTTGGGTTTTGCTCTGGAGAGCTGTATGGTACACAGTGCAGCAGCAAATGTCTCCCTCTTCTGGCGAGAACTTCAGAGTGGAGATGATGTTGAAGGTGCTGTCTCTCTTTGGGTGATACTTTCTTAGATTTATACTCTCTGTCACATTCTTGTTGTTCTTAGATTATCAGGACAAGTGAAGGGAAGAGTTCAGTCACATGACAGATGAGAGTGTTCTTAACATCCAGCTCCATGGAAGCCTCAGGTCTTGCAAAAACAGATTTGCTCTGAATTAAATGTTAGCACTTAACAGAGCAAACTTTAAATCTTAATAAATATTCCCTTGTGAAAAAAAAAGTGTTTAACTGTATTGAATGAACACTTGTAATGGATTTCAAATATTAAAATTATATAAAAAATTGTACTACAATAATAAAAAAATATAAAACGTGCATTCTGTAATAATATCAAAATTAAAAAAGGATTTTCTTAAAGTACATTTTAAATCATTAAAGTATACACAGGAAAAGTATTTGATTATCATTTTTATTCTCATGCTATTCAATGTTACCTTTAAAATTAATATATTTTAAATGTACTAAATTGCAACGTCATCATTGCAAATGTCTAATGAAAAAAAAAAGTGTCTGAAAACATTACATTCAGTTCACGCTTTAGTATAGACTATTCTTTTAAAGTAGGCCTATTTCCATAATAGGCTAAGTGTTTTCCTAAAGGTGTATATTCTTCACATTACAATGATAATTTTAGTCTATTCTGTGTGTTTTACCGGTTCGCTCTGTTAGGTGGTTATAACAGATGCAGCTAAGTTTGCTTTGCAATGTTCTGTTAAGCCAACAACAAGATCATGAAATCCAGAAAGCTAAGAGGATCTGCAAAATCAGGCTCTGTAGATACTGCTACTGTACATGTCTCCTCTCCATTAACGGCATACTAGGCTATATACACTCTTTCCCTGTATTAGAGCATCCTTGCATGTCCCTCTGCAAAACAGAGAAGAAACGACATCAGTATTAAACTGCATTGCAGTTTACTCTAAATCTTTATATATATACTGTATCTCTCTCTCTCTCTCTCTCTCTCTATATATATATATATGTTAAATATAGAATGCATACTTGGAAAAACAAATGAAATACGTCACATGCAATTATAAAAGTTATTTACACAGAATCCTGTTATTTACGAATTATTTGAAACTTTATATGAATCCATAATAAATCATAAATCAACTTTAACCTATGCTATTAACTTTCTACAAGATAATGTAGGCTACACAGTAATAATAATAATGTGAATTATTGACTTGCCTTACTGACGATAGCCGTGAGAGTAAGAAGAACACATAAAAGCGCCATTGACAAACACCAGAGATAATCATCAATCATGGTTTACTGGAGTGAGGAATAGTCACAGGTAGCTTACAGCTGCTCCTCTGACCATAGACACAGCCTCATTATGAGTACATCAGCCAATCAAGATATTTTTTGGCTTCATACATATTTAAATCCATTGACATTTATACGTCAAGGCAAGACACCTTTATTTAAATAGCACTGGTTGTGGACCCTGGTCCACAAAACCAGTCATAAGGGTCTTTTTTTTTTTTTTTTAATTGACCCTAAAATCTTTAAATGCTGAATAAATAAGCTTTCCATTGATGTATGGTTTGTTAGGATAGGACAATATTTGTATGAGATACAACTATTTAAAAATCTGGAATCTGATTCTGGAATCTGAAGCAAAGAAATCAAAATATTGAGAAAATCACCTTTAAAGTTGTCCAAATGAAGTTCTTAGCAATGCATATTACTAATCAAAAATTAAGTTTTGACATATTTATGGTAGGAAATGTACAAAATATCTTCATGGAACATGATCTTTACTTAATGATTTTGGCATAAAAAAAATCAATAATTTTGATCCATACAATGTATTGTTGGCTATTGCTACAAATATACCCATGGTACTTATGACTGGTTTTGTGGTCCAAGGTCACAAATCAACTCTACAGAAGGCAAGTGTTTTGCTATCCAATAGAGAAAAATATTCCTTCACAAATCATTAATATGCTGACTTGCTACTCAAGAAATATTTACTGATTACTTTCTTTTCTAAACAACAAAAAACCCTACTGACCCAAACTTTTGAATGGTAGTGTATATTTATACATACGGTATTTAATCTGATACTAATATATAGTTATTAAATTCTAAAAATATACATGTACTTGTAAGATATCATTTCTATATTAATGAAATGTGCTCACGTGTTTATTCAAGTGTCCAAAATCAAATCCAAAACCAGCTGACTCCGCATTATAATTAATAAACTAATGTTCAAAACATACACAACCACCTTATCTCAAAGACCAGAAGCCTGCTTGAGAACAGAAGCACGATCAGACTCGCTTTAAGCCAGTTCTCCCTCTGTCCACAAAGTGGCACTACATCCACTAGTCACTAATACAATCACTTCTGGTCACACTGATGCCCATTTTCTTGGAGTTGCTTTAAATCCAAGGTCCGCTGGCCCATTCAGGTCCTTCATCACGCCATCCTACACATATACAATCCCATGACGTAGGTTTCATTTTGATTTAACAGACTACCAACCAATGCCACAACAGAGGAAAATAAAAGGCTGAGCTTCTGTAGGCCAACAGCTCACAGTAAAATCTGATCATTCAACTTAGTGCTAACTGAAGGCTGTTTTTTCTCTAATAAAATAAAAATAATGGTGGAATAAAAATAAAAAAGGTAATGGAGACATCTCACAATTCTGACTTTTATCACTCGCAATTCTGACTTCTCAGAATTGAGATATAAACTCAGAATTGTGAGATGAGATATAATCTTGAAATTCTGTGAAGAAATGTCTGAATTGTAAGATACAAATTCACATTTGTGAGAAAAAATTTGCAATAACGGCAGAAACAAACAACAACAAAAAAAAAAACAGGATTTCAAAATGTAAACTTAGAATTGCAAGATGTAAACTTTGATTTGACAGAAAAAAGTTAGAACTGTGGCATAAAAAGTCACAATTAACTTTTTTAATTTTTTGTGACAGAAGCCAGGCTTCCATATGTTGACCTGAAATAGGTCACACCACAATAGAGCCAGCTGTGCAGTTTGTAGCAGGTCAATTATAGTTACACATTTTCACTGAAATAAACATTAACTGAAATGAAATTTTTACATCTTATTGCCAGGGCAATATTTTTCATTTTTAATACTTCGATAAAAGTATAAAACTTGATAATAAAAGTAAAACATGATAATTAAAACTAAAACTGATAAATTGTTAAAAAACTAAAACAAACTAAAAAAACTTAATTACTAAGTTAATCACTATAACATAAAAATTATCTCAAACTGAGACTTGTTATAGCACTTGTATATCATTGCTCTTTTGTTGATTTTGATTGCTTCTATTGTCCTCATTTGTAAGTCGCTTTGGATAAAAGCGTCTGCTAAATGACTAAATGTAAATATATAGATTAATAAAAACTATAACAGTGTCTCAATGATTTTAATATAACACTGGTTTGTATTACTAATATGCAAAAAGGAGAATTTTGTAGCCATAAGTTGGAAATGGGCTCCAATTTCTAATGGGTTTTCATTAGAATTAATGACCATAACACACAGTCCTGGCTCATATTTTTGAAACCAGTGTTCTTCCAAAACAAGTTGACTCCTGGTCAAACATTCCTTAAAGTTTAGCTGTAATTCACTGCTTGTGACAGTGTATACTTTTCTACCTGGCAATACATCATTATAAAAGATGACAGTCATTCTGGAGTCATCAGTTAGATCAGAAGGGCAAACTGGTGCTTAAGGGACTCAAGCTCTGAATGAGCGGTTACTGCGGCATGCAGATATACTGTGCTCTGTTGAGGAAACATTATGTCAAGTATGAGATTAATTTAAGAGATTGCTCAGAATGAAATCAGATTTATTTTATTGCACAAATGATGTTTTGGTTGGGCTAGACATTATTTGAAATATTACAGCAACATATGGCTCTTGTGTTGAGGTGTTGTCTGCTATTTCTTCTTGCCTGGGTTGGGAGCTTTGTCAAGACCTTGTACATATTTCCGTGGGATCTGATACTGATCTGTAATAAAGGAGAAAAAGTGCACTCACATACAAGCAAAAGGTTTGATATAAGGCAGAGATATAAGCAGGCATGAAGCATTGGACTATATGGTACCTAGAGGGCCGAGAGCGCTGCTACCGCAGATGCAGCCATACCGAGTTGTTAGACTCGTCTCTGCTGAAATGTCTGATCCCCTTTAAGTTGGATCCCATTTCTGATGCCCCACTTCGGTCAGTCCACTTTAGGACATGGCAGTGCTCCCCTCTCTGCGGCAGGGTCTTTTATGAGCTCGCCGTTCCCGGGCAGATCAGGTGAGTCCTCCCCTCTACTGAGAGCTAGGAACTTGCCCCTAGGCCGCTGACTGCTCATTTCGGTCGAGCATGGTTCTCCTCCCTTTGTTAAGGTCGAGCCCTCTGCTTATTGAGCTCCGTGGCAGCAACATCAGATAGTTGGCCACTTGTGTTCTTCTGAGCCACGCTATGGTAAGTGCACACGCTAAGCCTCTGTGCTCTTTCTAAAAAACACATTGTGGTAAGGACGTACACTAAGCATCCTGCGTTCTTTCTAAAATCCTGTATGGTATGCATTACACGCTGCCAGCCTCGTACACTTTCTCTGAGTTGGCTTAGGCCCCGATTTCACCTTGGGCCCCACTCTACTTATGTATCCCTGGTGATACCTTCCTGAGCAGGGCGTTGCTACCGAGGACCTGTCGGGCCAGTTCCTTTGAGCAAGGTCATGCAGAGCTGGCGGTAGCCCCTGGGTGACGGGCCAAGGTCTAGTCTATTATCTTAGACGCTTGGCCGTATCCCCTTAAAGGAATCTCTTTGTTTCTGATTTCCCTTAACAGGTAAGTTATTGGGGTATGCAGCTCAGGCCTTTGGACAAAGGGGATAATGTCACTGACAGCCGTCAAGGTGTCCTTGGGGCAACTCCCATAGCTTGGTAGAGTTGTTGCTTAGTGCTTGCCTTGATGCTTCACATGCACTCCCCTCAGCATGGCAGCGTGGGTATACCGTTCCACAGCTTTGCATCACAGGAATAAATTACAATTTAAAATGCAGTATATTTAAAAAGAAAAACAGTCTTAAATTTTAATAATATTTCATAATATTACTGATTTTACTGTACTTTTGATTAATGCAGCCTTAATGAGTATAAAAGACTTCTTTCAAAAACATAAAAAAATGATCAAGATAAAAACTAATGTGACACTTTCTTGTTATTAGTTGTTAATAGAACATGTACACAATTAGGTTACTCTGATAGGACACGTGTGTGAACTTGAGGAGAACTGACTTCATATGTCTACTAATAATCATCTTGAAACCAGTTGATTAAAATTCAAAATGGCACAAAAAAATTAAAGTTCTAAAACTTTAATATAGTGTTCTATAATAAATTATATTCATAGATTTGTGGCATAAGCATTCAAATACTTATTGGGGCCACTATATATAGTCATAGCCTTAGGACAGCTTCATACCTTCTTATTGGAGCCCCTGGAGGCAACAGTAATGTCTATGGGCTCCATCTGTCCTTTCTTAACCACATGAGGCTGGAAACAGCACCTCATGGCAGGCTTGCATTCTGACGAGAGTCCTGAGGACACAGAGAAACACTGTCCATACTTGCGTGTGTTCAGATCAATGTCTGCACATGATCAAAAATGAAAAAGAAAAAAAACAAAATACACAAATGCAGCCATCAACATAAAAATGCAATTCTGATTTTATCAGAAAATGCAAAAAGCTAGTTACTTCATTTTCTAAACCATATGTTAGTGATTACACACACAGCTGGATTGTAAACTGACAATTTAAGCAGCTGCCAATTATATACAGTAGGGAAACTGATATTATTTTCAGAGGGTTAATGCTGTTCCTGTTTAAGAAATTGGTTTGAAATAAGACAATTATGTAATTCTCATAGAAATTAAACAAAAAAGAAGAACAGGCTGGTGTAGCGTTACCTGCTAAAGAGGTCATCCCATTTCAGCTTCTCTACTTCCTGGTATTCAGACTTCTCCAGCAAACAGTCACAAAGTGTAGGGTTAAAGTTAACATAACTGATGAACAAGAGAAGAGATGAGATCAATTCAATCCATTTGAAACCATGCAATAGTTGCATAGATCCATACAGATATAACATACACTACTGTTCAAAGTTTGGGGTCTGTAAGATTTTTAAAAAAGGAATTAACACTTTTATTAAGCAAGGATGCAATAAATTGATGAACATGACAGACATTTATAATGTTAAAAAAGTTCCTATTTTAAATAAATGCTCTTCTTTAGAACTTTCTATTCATCAAAGAATACTGAGAAAATAAATTACTGTTTTTAACATTGATAAGAAATGTTTTTTTGAGCAGCAAATCAGTATATTAGAATGAATTCTGAAGTATCATGTGACACTGAAGACTGGAGTAATGATGCTGAAAATGCAGCTTTGCATCACAGGAATAAATTACATTTTAAAATATATTCAAATAAAAAACTGTTGTGTTAAATTGCAATGTATAAAATAATGTTATAACACACGTATAACACTTTATAACACGTAACACACTTGTCCCTGCATTTTTTATACAAATGCAGCATTGGTGAGAATAAGAACATAATAAATAGAAAAAATGAAAGTGTGAATAAAAAGTGTACTAATGTAATTATAAACTCACTTTTTATTGGTTTCATGGACAAGTTCATTTTTCTTCACATATTCTGTGATGATATTCCTCACCTCACTGGCCTTTAGAGGTGTCCCCTTTCTGAAACACAAAGTCACATGCTCAAAGCACTCTCAATAATACACTTAAATATACAACAAAATGTTTCCACTCATTAACTTTTTCTGGGCATCCTGAAAGAGAGGCTCCAGGCGTGCAGTGACCCCATATAGTGGTGTGATTTCAGGGTGCTGGTATAGGACCTCAGAAGCTCCACTCCCCTCTTCAGATTTTTTCTCTGGCTCAAAGTCCTCTGGTATGCTGAAAGAACACAACCTGAAAAAGTAGTGCAAAAAAATAAAAAAAACAGCTTCCCTCAAAACCAAAAACACTTGCTGGACATAGTCCATATCAACAAGCAAAACAGTGATATTTATTTTATTATTATGTGTTCTGACAATTTAAATTGCATTAAACATTTATGAATGAGATGTTAATAATGAAATGGTGCGACTGCATACACAGGGTTTCTCCAGTCCACGTCCACAATGCTCTCCACACCTTTACTCAGCTCCTTCACCTGAATCAGACTGTGATTCTTGGAATGGAAGAAAGAAAGAAACGTTGTGACCAACTAAAACAGAAATAGAAAGGCTACACTGGCATGGACTAAAATCTCACAATCTGTAAACAGTTAGTACCTTTTTATAACTGGATTTTCTTGATATCTAGGTACTTTCCTTTAGGACTGTGGGGGAAAGAGTTATCTTTTGTTACATTATAAACACTATAAATGTTCTCACTGTCATTTATTATTTTGACATTTTGATGGCATTTTTTAAAGCATCAATGATGCTGAAAATTCAGCTTTGCATCACAGGAATAAATTACATTTTAAAATATATTCAAATAAAAAACTGTTGTGTTAAATTGCAATGTATAAAATAATGTTATAACACACGTATAACACTTTATAACACGTAACACACTTGTCCCTGCATTTTTTATACAAATGCAGCATTGGTGAGAATAAGAACATAATAAATAGAAAAAATGAAAGTGTGAATAAAAAGTGTACTAATGTAATTATAAACTCACTTTTTATTGGTTTCATGGACAAGTTCATTTTTCTTCACATATTCTGTGATGATATTCCTCACCTCACTGGCCTTTAGAGGTGTCCCCTTTCTGAAACACAAAGTCACATGCTCAAAGCACTCTCAATAATACACTTAAATATACAACAAAATGTTTCCACTCATTAACTTTTTCTGGGCATCCTGAAAGAGAGGCTCCAGGCATGCAGTAACCCCATATAGTGGTGTGATTTCAGGGGGCTGGTATGGGTAAGCTCCACCCCCCTCCTCAGACTCTTTCTCCGGCTCAAAATCCTCTGGTATGCTGAAAGAACATAACCTGAAAAAGTAGTGCAAGTTGTTTAAGAAAAAATGCGACAGATATTTTCTTTATTATGTGTTCTTATATTAAAAGTTTATGAATGAGATGTTAATAGTGAAATGGTCTGACTGCATACTCAGGGTTTCTCCAGTCAACTTCCACAATGCTCTCCACACCTTTACTCAGCTCCTTCACCTGAATCAGACTGTGATTCTTGGAATGGAAGAAAGAAAGAAACGTTGTGACCAACTAAAACAGAAATAGAAAGGCTACACTGGCATGGACTAAAATCTCACAATCTGTAAACAGTTAGTACCTTTTTATAACTGGATTTTCTTGATATCTAGGTACTTTCCTTTAGGACTGTGGGGGAAAGAGTTATCTTTTGTTACATTATAAACACTATAAATGTTCTCACTGTCATTTATTATTTTGACATTTTGATGGCATTTTTTAAAGCATCAATTTATTTAAATAAAAATGACCATAGTGTTCCCAAAAAACAGGTAAGATGACAGAGGTTTAGAGGTATAAAGGTAATAATCGAGGAGATATTACCAGCAGGACACCATGTGGTTGCGCTTGAAGGTGCTAGTCAGTAGTGGAAGCTCTGACTTTTTGACTTTAGTCTTAAGTGCATGGAGGAAACACTGCAGCAGTAACTCATCCATCTGCTCTGTAATGAGACAGACATAAAAGTCAACATACAGCAAACAGCTACAAAATGGACATGTGACAGGAAGTCAGACATTTCACCCTGTAGAGTCTCCGTCTTCTCCATCAATGTTTTCTTCCTCTTTATCCTAAACCGGTTCTTCCTCCTTCAACAGCTCATGTTCATCCAGCCTCAGCTCCTGCATGCTCTGACAAGATGTTTCCACTGGAGCTGGATCAGAGCTGTCCTGCACCTCCTGCTCTTCCTCCTCGCATTCCTCTCCCTCCATTTCTCCCTCCACCTGTGCTGGAGAGTTTGTGACCGATATAACTGGAGGATGTGACTTATCACCAAATGCCCTGTGGAGAATTTGAGGAAGATGTCTGTAGAAAGTGAATGCGATGTATAAAGAGGCGGGAATGAAGCCTAAATGAAAGTAAAGACAGAATAATGTTGCAATGCAAAGCTCACCATAGCTGGTCCATGTATGTGTGTAAAATATTCACTCCTTTCCCCTTCATTCCACTGTTCCTCATCTCAGCGCTCGACACAGCTGCTGTGCCAATAGCCACAGGTGCCCTTCAACACCACACAGACATTTGTTATGCATGTTACCCATAAGAGAACTTAATTTATAAGCATTTTTTAATAGTGAAGACTTATACAGAGTACTTTTAGCTACAAAAGTTATATTGCCAGTTACATAAAATAGTACAACATTTTTTGTGCAACATAATTGAGCGCATTTACATGGACTTTTATAAACCGATAATGCTTAAGCTGCTCACGTAAATGTGTTAAAATTTCATCATATAAACACCATAAACACGTTCTCTCAGCTTATTCAAGTGTACGTGTCTGACTGTGTGACAGGAAAGCGTCCGTTTTGTGCATTGAAGAGCATTTAACTAGAGCGAACATTTTGCCAGAGGGAAAAGGAAATGTATTGTACACACTGACACTTTTTTGACCCAAGAATATGTAAAAATGTGTTGTCATGTTGTGCAGCCAAAGTCAAAGTGGTACAATTGTAGAAAATCTGCACATGCGAGAGGAGAATGCCATAACAGTTTCCTGCTGACATTTTTAAATACTCTGTAGTTTTTAATGCTTTATTTAAAATTACATCTCACATAACAAATGCAATACTCAGATTTGGACATATGGATGATTAGATTAGAAAGAAAAAAAACAAAAAGCTGTTTTTTGGTAGTTATCGGCATATGGGTGTGCATGTAAACATGCTCAGTAAGATTTCACAGAAAAAAAGACACATCCTGAAAGGGGACATTTTATTTGCTAAAAAAAGAATAAACTATCAATCAGATGACAGAAGGCCATGTAGTAGACTGCATGCAACAGGCTTTTCAGCAAAGTTTCATTCATGTTGATAATTTGGAGGCCTTAGAACTTTGCACATTAAATATGATTCAGTAGGCTTTATAAGATTCAATTAATTTTTTGGCCTTTTTAAATTTTAAATTATATATTAGGCATTTTTGTTTATACAATCGTAGACAGAGAAAAAAAATGACAAGAAGAGAAGAGAATAGGTTCAGGAAATTGCATAAAACAGACTCAACGTTCTGTTGTTCACATGCACCGCTAAGCTCAACATAATTCAAAGTGCTAGATATTCAGCATCACTGATGCTGATTAGTAAAAACTGCCAAATCCAGTTCACAATTTTTGAAGTTGTTACAAATCTGTGTCCAGTTGTGTATCATTTTAGTTTCACATGACTCGAGATTTTAAGTCTAATATGAATTATCTGTAAGAGTGAAATGCGGTGAGCACAGCGGCCACGTGACGAATACCGGTAACATGGTGGGATATTGCCACAGTGTGTACACTGAGAACAACACACACAATTTTATTATTCAAATAAATGTCATCATCATGAACAAAAACTGAGGGTTACCTGCAGACTCACCTGTTTCTCCAGCTGAAAGAATATGGGATTTTTATGGCGAATGTACAGAGTGACTGCATCTCCCTTATGTGCGTAAATCTTCCCAATATTCAGCTCGTCTTTATTTGGGATCAGCTCATTTAGATCCTCAGCTGACAGAGAAGGGAAAGCAGCAGAGATATCTGCTCTCAGCTTCCTCCTGTATGGAAAGAAAGGACCGCAATGACAAGGCATCAAAATAAAAATAATAAAAAAACTCACAATTGATATCTGAAAACCATGGGAGAACTCCAACTTAAAGTATTTATTGACCTTATCTTGTCTCTTTTAACAACTAAACATTTATCTTGAGTTTAGAACCCTCAATATTCCTATGTATTGACAGATCTTTTAAAAGGGAAAATGTGGTTTCATCAAGATATCATAAAAGGATATGAAATCACACAGAAACATGCCCATAATTTTGTAAGGCACTTTATGTGAAGATACAGTAGATGATCTTGAATGAGTAAAAGGCACACAGTATCTTGTCATAACATAATAAACACCACATGAGGCACATATATTATTCAATATTAAGTATGACGTTATTTGTTACAATTTGCTGAAATAATGTGCACGAAGCAGAGCTGTCTACTCTAAACAGTTGATTTACTCAAAGCTGAATCAGAATCACTTTGCAAGAATATTTCTTTCATTTCAACTCAAACTGGTTGAATAACGTTACCTGTCAGATCCCTTGATAAAGGTGTTAGAATTCACACAAACGCTTTTGCAAACATCTCAGTATTCCGATGACGATGAGGTATTTGCAAGAAGCCGCTAAAAATCACCTAGCGAAGCTCAGTTCTCTAATCTGTCATTTAAAAAAAGCTATTTTATTAGAGTAATTCAATCATCTGCTGTGCTCTGAGCGGCATACGGGTGCAACGCTGAAA
>NW_015635536.1:481740-497533 GCF_001515625.1 Sinocyclocheilus rhinocerous
ATATATTTTTTTTTTCCAAAAATGAAAACCGTGTCATTATTTAGCTATTCATTATCATGACTTCACTTAACTCTTCTGAGACATGGTTCTGCAGTGAAAATCAATAGTGACTGACCACTATTAAAACTGACTGACTGACTAACTAACTAACTAACTACCTGAATGTGAAGACTTTATCAGTCATAGAGCAAATGAGTCCAAATGCATATATAGTCTAAAATTAGCTGCATTTCTGGCTGCTTTGAATCTCCATGTGTAGTAAAGACCAGTGTAGAGAGGTGTTGTGTCTGTGTGAAGATTTGTTTTGTGCAGGTAAAGATATTAAAACCTGCCCTGTTAATTGGATCCTTTTAAAATCCTTTAAGCTGGTCTAAAAAAGTCTTCACTGCTGCCCGGACAGAGATGAACACGGTCTACCACTATGTTAGATGATACAGAAAATAAAAATGATTCAGTGCTTTCCAATGAGCAGCAAGAGAGTCCGCATCAGATTATCATTGTGCCTCCAGAGTCGACACTGAAGATAAAGAAGAAAGTAATAACAGAGGAGTATAAGCTTGCAGGACAAGTGCTCGGGATAGGCATCAACGGCAAGGTCTGGGAAATATTCCAGAAGAAAAGTGGCAAAAATTATGCCTTAAAGGTATTGATTTGTATTAATCCTTTTAAAATACCTTTTGAGGAAGTATGTTTATTTGTTTATTTGCATTGCAACTAATTTTCTAATTTTTCAAGCAAATAAAAAGAATGTAAAAAGTGTTGTTATTAATGACATTTGTGCATGATAAAGTCTTATGGTATGATGGTTACCCTGTTGAAAAAATATGTTTTGAAGCATGGCTGCTGGTTTGAGCTGGTCCTTAGCTGGTCATGTGCTGGTCCTAAGCTGGTCCTAAGCAATTAGCTCCTGTTCAGGACCAGCTTAGGACCAGCACATGACCATCTTAAACCAGCACATGACCAGCTTAATCCAGCTCAAACCAGCAGCATGCTTCAAAACACGAGCATATGCTGGTTTTTTCAATAGGGTCAATTAATTTCTCTCCGACATTCAATGTTTATACTACTGTACATGATCTCTTTTGTGTCCAGGTTTTCATATAATTAAAAAGCTTTGGTAAATAGGACCAATCGGGTATTCCTTGAAATAAATAGAAATTTTTAAATGTAAAAACTTCATTGGATTCTTGTTATGTAGTCAAGGAACTGAGGTGCCTCAAACCTTTTCCATTATATTAGGGTTACTGGAGCTATTAACGTCTGTTGTTGAGTTCTGGCAGGAACTTATGGGATCCATTAAGCACTTAAGCTATAGACTTTGTAAATTCCTCAAAAAACTGCTTAGACATTCTCCAGGAGCTCTGCCAGTGTGGTAATTTGAGAAACCCTATATATAGCCTCAATTATCTTTAGATTTTTACTCAGATATCCTTCTTGGCACTCTCTGTCGTTCATTATCTGCCTATGTAATGCCATTGAAACTATTCCACATGACAAATACACAAAACAAGTTTAAAAAAATACATTTTACAATATATTTTCAAATGTACTTTAGGCAGGGCAAGAAAATTAATTTCCAACAATAGCCTATACATTTAGAGTAAATACAGTTGTGGGTGGAATAGGCTAGAGATATTCATTCATTCATTCATTCATTGTAAAGTATGTTCCTTGGTTATTTTTCTTCAAATGTGAATGCGTTTTTTCAATATATGGAGGGCAAAATATATTTTATGAATATATATTTTTTTATTTTTATACATTTTGAAATATATTTAAAAATACATTTGAAAATATAAATGGTATTGCTTACAAATGACATTATTAATTTATACTGTCTATAAGGGTTTCATTTGAAGTCTGAAGCTCTTGAACGCTCACTTTCAGATGTTGCGGGACACCTCTAAGGCTCGACGGGAAGTGGAGCTTCACTGCAGGGCATCGAGCTGCCCCCGTATCGTAGGAATTGAAGATGTCTTTGAGAATTACTACCAAGGCAAAAAGTGTTTGCTTCTGATCATGGAGTGGTAGGGCTTGTTAACACAATTAAAGCAAAACCAATATACCATTTATAATAAACCAGATTGAAGTGCCTTCATAACATATTTTTTTTCAAAGAGCTTTTTAGGTGATATTGTTTTCGATTTTTATAATTTTAATTTTTATAAATGTATTGTGTTTATCCATTTCCAATACAAGTCTATGACAAAAAAAGCATGAGATTAATGAGTCAAAATGCTGCATCTGTTACATAAACAGTATGGAGGGGGGAGAACTCTTTCGCCACATTAAGGAACGTGGTGATCAAGCTTTCACTGAAAGAGGTACAGATCCTCACAACACACACACACACACACACACACACACGTTCTGATGAGAAAACAGTGAACACATCACAGTTACTAATTCTCTATTTTTGGTTTCTCCTTACACATGATGAGTAGAAGCCTCGGAAATAATGAGAAATATAGGAGAAGCTGTGGAGTTTCTGCATGGTATTAACATTGCTCACAGAGATCTCAAGGTGAGCTACTGTGTAGCCATTATTATGCATCAGCACTATATTATATTATACACTATATTGTTCAAAAGTTTGGGGTCAGCAAGATCTTTTTTTATTACTTTTATTGAGGAAGAATGCAATAAATTGAGCAAAAGTGACTGTAAACACATCTTTAATATTAATATTAAAAATACGTATTAATATTAAAATAGAAAATATTTATTTTTAATTGTAATAATACTTGACAGTATTACTGTTTTTATATCAGGTTTATCCAAATGATTTTATGATATGGAACCTTTAACATAACCTAGCCATGTACTCAAAGTTCTTTTTGATAAGTGACAGAAAGACAAAAAGATACACAGAAACAATGCTGAATGGTTAGAGATGGTGTTTAAACTCTGGATGAGCGTCACTAAGTTGAAGTATAATTAAGGCAGAACGTATTAAAGCCATACTGTAACTTTGTAAATTTGCTAGTTTTCCTGAGGCCATTTGGCCTATCCTACATGTAACTGTTGGATCCTGCAGTGGTTTCCATTTTAAAATGTAGCCAGTTAGGTTTCTTTGACTTTAATTAAACATAGCAATTTAATAACTGCATTTAAACTTGCAAATGATCTAACCGAGAATACATTTTACTGCACATTTATAGAAGAACAGTCATTCTGTAATCTTATACTCACTCTGCAGGAAGCTAAGACGAAAACTCAACATGTAGAGTTCATTTAGAAGTCAATCAGTATTTCAGACCATTTAAAAAAACACTGCTGAAAATGTTTCCTATTACTTGTTGGGTCCTAGTGTGAAAGCTTCAAATAAGATCATAAGAAATTAGTTTCTATTAGGTTCTAGTTGCTTTCACGTTTCACATTTGACTTTAATTAAACATGGCAATTTAATAACTGCATTTAAACTTGCAAATGATCTAACCGAGAATACATTTTACTCCACATTTATAGAAGAACAGTCATTCTGTAATCTTATACTCACTCTGCTGGAATCTAAGACGAAAACTCAACATGTAGAGTTCATTTAGAAGTCAATCAGTATTTCAGACCGTTTAAAAAAACTGCTGAAAATGTTTCCTATTACTTGTTGGGTCCTAGTGTGAAAGCTTCAAATATGATCATAAGAAATTAGTTTCTATTAGGTTCTAGGTGCTTTCACGTTTCACATTTAATTCAATGTGTTACTTGTCATTTCTTTGTAACTATTTGTGAAATTTACCAGTAGGTATATTAATAATTAACGACATAGGAAGTACTTTTATAACACACATCATAAAGCTAGATTTCCATGCATTTCTCTTATATTTAATTTCCAATCTTCTCTTGATTGGCAGCCAGAGAATTTACTGTACTCTTCAAAGCATCCGGATGCCCAGCTCAAGCTTACAGACTTTGGATTTGCCAAAGAGACCACATCCAACAACTGCTTGACCACCCCGTGCTATACACCTTATTATGTGGGTAAGCAGACAAGTCAGTTTCGAGTTTAATTCGGTATCATAATACAGTGAAGCTAAAGCAAATCCTTCTCTCTCTCAGCCCCAGAGGTGTTTGGTCCAGAGAAATATGATAAGTCATGTGACGTGGTCATTAGGAGTCATCATGTACATCTTGTGAGTGAAAACAATCTGATGGTTATGAAATATCACATCAGTGCTTCATATGTTATTTCGCTTTCATTCACAACCAATATGTATCCTCTTCGGTTGTGTGGATATCCACCATTTTACTCAAACCACGGCTTACCGCTCTCACCGGGAATGAAAAAACGCATAAGGAATGGCCAGTATGAATTTCCAAACCCTGAATGGTCCCAGGTGTCGGAGGAAGGTAATTTTATAATACTTAACACTTCTAATGCCATGTTTCGTTCAAACATAATTAAATACATTATGTGATATGTCATTCTTTCTTCAATTAACAGCAAAGCAGCTCATTTGCCAGCTATTGAAAACAGATCCTACTGAGAGAATGAGCATCACACAATTCATGAACCATTCTTGGATCAATGTGAGCGTTACCATTTTAGCAATTAAAGCCTTGTTTTTGACAATTAATTTTGCATGCTGATTTTCAAGTATAAATTATGTATGTAAAAATAGGGGAGAATGATTTTGCTCCTATATATGTATTTCCATATTTAACGTTTAGCAAGACTATTTAATTTGCATATTTAATAATGTGCATTCCTAAGCGTGTTTCTCTCTCGGGATGTATGCAGAAGTCAATGAATGTTCCTCCAACACATCTACACACAAGTCGAGTTCTTCAGGAAGAGAGTCACGTCTGGGATGAAGTCAAGGTCTGTTCTCTGTATCATATATTCAGATATGCATAAATCAAACAGTTTATCATACATACAGCACCGTTCAAAAGTCTGGGGTTAGAAAAAAAAGGATTTATATTTCCACATAAATGCTTTTCTGTTGAATCATAAAACATATATAATTATTCCTACAAAAATAATAAAGCATCACAATTGTTTTCATCATATTTCTTGAGCATCAAATCAGCATATTAGAAGGAAGATCATGTGATACTGAAGACTGGAGTAATGATGCTGAAAATTCAGCATTGCATCACAGGAACAAATTACATTTTAAAATATATTCAAATAGAAAACAGTTTGAATTGTAATAATATTTCACAGTATTACTGTTTCTACATTATTTTTTTATTAAATAAATGCAGCCTTGGTGAAAATAAGAGACTCAAAAACATTACTTACCGACCCCAAACTTTTGAACAATAGTGTCTATGACTATCGGTCTCAGTCATAATTTTTTGCAAATGCTTTTGCTAAGTCTATTGTGTGTGTAATTACACAGGAAGAGATGACTAATGCCTTAGCAACAATAAGAGTGGACTATGAACAAATAAAGGTTAAACCGATCAAGGACGCGTCCAATCCTCTTCTTCTAAAAAGAAGAAAGAAAATGGCTGCTGCAATGGAAGAAGCACCAGGGCCGTGACAAACAAATGCATGTGGAAATGTGCATAGCTCTTGAGGACACTTCAGAAAATCAGATCACTTAATTGGAGATTGAGGGAAAAATGGGGCCTTTCATGGCATTTAGTCTTCATTTCTCTTTTTAAAGCCTGCACCAGTTAGTTATAGCATAAATAATATTTGTGTTAACATCTGTAAGGATGTATGAGGTGTATCACATTTACTTCAAACTGTATCTGTAGTGTAAGTGTATTTTTAATAATTTTGTTGAACGTTGTTTGAAAATAATATCCATTTTGTTAGTCACTTTTTTAAACCAAGTATTAAAGGGGTGGTTCACTGGGTTTCTAGACTTATTCTAGACTTGATTGTGTTTATGGGAACTTGTAACTTTGTAGCATTAAACTGCCAGAATTTTAAAAGACGAAATCTCCGTTTGCATTGAACTTTCAGCTTTGTAACTTTGCAGATATTGTTTATGCTCAAACAGCAACATTACACACTAACTAACATTAGTTCACTCACAAAAGTGAAATCGCAATCAACCACCCCTTTAATGTTTGCTGTGTGTAATAATGCAGGGGGAGTTTGTTATGCATCCTATTAAAAAACAGCAGCCAAAAACATTACACCACGATGTTATATAAACATTATTATGCATTAATTAAATAAAGTATGTATTAATCTGCATTAAGCTGAAGAAATGACTGCTGGTTAAACATGCCCTTGGGACAAATGAGTAATTGACTCCATATGAGTATTTTGCACATTATGTTTGTTCTGACATCATGATGTCATTAAATGCACCATGGCCAACAAATAAATACGGCTATATAAATATTTCCAAGTATTCTGAGCATTTCTTAATACGATGGAACTGATTTGCACATAAGAACAACACCATCCATTCATTAAAAACATTTATAATGCAAACAATGGCTCTTAATTTTGAACTTTTTGGTATTTATGACTTGCCTTTTTTTTTTTTTTTTTACTTTTCTATACAATTATGTTTTAAAAAGTAACGTTTAACACGTAGCTTGTGCTATTGCTAGCCAGCTGGTTAACTGCAAGAGATCCAGTTGGGCTACTTTGAAACATCCAGTTTTACTGTTTTCACTAAAATCCATCATGTTTTCACTACACAAGCTATTTGTTGAGCTTAACATTAAGAAACCCCTTTTCCAGTATGTAAAACCACTGTAATTCCAACCCAAGATAAAACGTGTCCCATCATACTAAGTAAAATGCCCCAGAAATGCACGCACACACGCACAAAGGCTCATCCCGTGTAGGTATAATGATAAGGCTGGGGTCCCATCCTGACGGAATCTATGAAGTAAGGCTGTTAAAATGCAGATGTTTTGCCTTCTCACACATGGCACTCATATTCACAAAGCCTCAAGGCACAAAGCACAGCATAACATGTAAGTGAGGCAGTAGACAAAGCTTTACTGTATACTGGCTTTACACTGAAGGCTCTGGGCTGTGCAACATCCATTTACTGGAATGTGATTTATTGTATAAATACTGTAAAAACGGCTGTACAGGACACATTATATAAGGTACAGTTAATTATTTTTCTTCTGCATGTGTATAAATGTATTTCAGAATTATAAGAATATGAGTGTAATACAAACATTCATGATGTGCCAGGATAATGATTTTATCGAGATGTTTGAATGCAGCATGATTTTTCTTATTCTCTCTCCATCTTGTTTCTGTACTTAATTTTTTTCCCACACATAAAAGGGGCAAAAAGACAAAAACCAAAAAGCACAGAGGCTACAACAACAGGTATGTGTTTAATCTTTTTAATTTAAGCAGATATATTGCATAAAACCAAATGCATTATGAAAGTTTTTTTTGTTTTTTTTTACTTAAGAAGAGGAGTGCATTTTTGTCCATGCAGTTTATATAGTAGAACGACTGAATTGTTTTTACGGAATAATTATTTTATTGCAAAATATACTCCAATAATTACAATGTTGAAAATTCTTTTTATTATTCTTTATTCTAAACGACGTTATCTCATTTCAATAAAGTAAATCTGCTCTGATATGTAGTTACTTAAACATTAAAGGGAATAATGTTGCATCATTGGCATTTTTAAATACATTTATGTCTTCAGCCAAAAACCTGAAATGTAATTTGCAATAAATACATAAATAAAATAAAAAAGAGAGAAGGTATACAGACATATATGGTAACTTGACTACCCTTTTATCTTATTACAATAAAAGTTATATAATGTGATACATAAATTAATGAATTATTTTAAACTAATTTGATTTGAATTGAACTGGTTTGATATTATTCATGGTTTTTGAAGAAAGACATAAATCATTTATCTAACAAATTAGGCATAGACACATTAATAAACACATTTGTGACCCTGGAGTCTTAAGTCGCTTGGGTATATTTGTAGCAATAGCCAAAAATACATTGTATGAGTCAAAATTATAGATTTTTCTTTTATACCAAAAATCATTAGGATATTAAGTAAAGATCATGTTCCATGAAGATATTTTGTAAATTTCCTACCGTAAATATATTAAAACTTAATTTTTGATTAGTAATATGCATTGCTAAAGACTTCATTTGGACAACTTTAAAGGCGATTTTCTCAATATTTAGATTTTTTTGCACCCTCAGATTCCAGATATTCAAATAGTTGTATCTCGGGGCGATTTTCTCAATATTTAGATTTTTTTTTTTGCACCCTCAGATTCCAGATTTTCAAATAGTTGTATCTCGGCCAAATATTGTCCTATCCTAACAAACATACATCAATGGAAAGCTTATTTATTCAGCTTTCAGATGATCTATAAATCTCAATTTCGAAAAATTGACCCTTATGACTGGTTTTGTGTTCCAGGGTCACATTTAATCCATAAAAATAACACCCAATACATGTTCAAACAAGAATGTAAGCATATATATTACTGTATATCAGTGTATTATTTTCAATATCGCCCCAAGATGTGAAGCTGTCACCAGCACTGAGAGCTGGATTTATCAATCTTCATCTCTGTAGTATAAACAGTACCGAACCTTCCTTTAGGCAAAACTCACTTCTCTTCACAAAAACCTTCTGTGTTTTCTTACAAATGAAAAAACCTACTGTATATTACATGTAGCATACTTGCCCAGACCTGAGAGATATTTTATGATGTCTGTTTTAACCACAACTTTGCTTTGAGAGATATAAAACATACCACACGTAAATAATGATGATGATTTCTTGTAATGATAGTATATATATGGAAACAATTGTCAGGAGGATATAAGATCTACAGTATGCATGTCTGTGCCTTAATGCTTGTGGAACACGATGTTCTTTGAAACAGCTCATATAAAACACACAAAAAATTGTTGAGTGCCTATACTGGCTCTATATAGTGGGGTCTGAAACCACTTTGGAAATCTGGGATTTTATATGCATGTCCTTGTTATTATATGTATCTATTATGTTTAAGTACATGTGAAAAATGTAGAATAGATAAATAATACGACATGAAATTTAAAAAGAAATTTCGGGGTCACTAATCAAATAAGTAAATGTGTAACATTGACATACAGGCAGGTAATGTTCTTTCTTCTACTGAAGCACAAGATACTCTTTAGTTCATTCTCATATCATGCTGGAGATCAAGATCATCATCATTATCACCACCACTAATATTAATAATAACAATCATCATCATCATCATCATCATCGTCATCATTTTATATTCATTTAAATAATTTGAAATAAAAAAGTTTTAATTTATTATGAATAAAAATCAGAATGATAATGTTATTTGACAATTTAAAGAATTTGTAATAACAAATATTAATTTATTCTGGATAATTTATAATTAAAATTAATAGTTCAATTACAAAGTTTTTTTTAAATAACAACAAAATTGTTTGATAATTTAATAATAATTTAAAGAATTTATACTGAAAAAATTATGAATATCTAATTAAAAGTTATTAATGTATTTATTAAAAATGTAAACATAATAATAATAATAATAATAATAATTTCATTTGATAATTTAAAGATTTGTAATCAAAAATTAGAAATTTATTATGGTCTCAAATTAATGAATTAATTATTTTAGTGGTCTCAAAAATGATATTTGCATATGTATTTGTGTCCTGACAGGAAACTCGTAGTCACAATGAAAGGTTGGATTTTACTGCTGATGTTGGCAAGGCTTGTCGATTTTTCCATGACACAACCGACCAACTCTTTGACCTGGCTAAGTTATCTGCGCAACCGAGCCTACAGTCACGGTTATGGCCACAGTCACAATAACAACCATGCCTCTCTAAGAGCAGAGGATGAGGATGAACCTCCTTTGCTGGACTGTCCTTTGGAGTGCGACTGCCCTCCATCCTACCCCAGCGCGATGTACTGCGACAACCGCCAGCTGCAGCACGTCCCGTTTGTCCCATCTCATATCAAGTATGTATACCTGCAAAATAACCAGATCACGACCATCACAAATGGAGTCTTTGATCATGCTCCAAATTTAGCTTGGATCAGCCTACACACAAATAAACTGAACTCTGACAAGATTGGTGACAAAGTCTTCGCCAAACTACCAAACCTCCAGCGCCTCTTTTTACACAACAACAACCTGAGCCGGGTTCCACAGGTTTTACCACGTTCCCTACGAGATCTACACATGAATCACAACAATATCTCGAAGATCCCGGTCGAATCTTTCCGTGGAATGAGCAACCTGACGGCCCTGCACCTCCAAGTGAATGCCATTGAAGACCTCGGCAATGCACTTGAGGGTCTGCATTCGTTGACCCTGTTAGACTTAAGAGGGAACCGACTGAAGAAGATTCCAGAAAGCCTGCCGCCAATGCTGAGCCAGCTCTACCTCGAGTACAACCGCATATCCAGCGTTCCTGCTGATTTTCTGAGCCAGCGGCCTGAGCTGTGCTTCGTACGCCTGTCCCACAACCAGCTCACCAATGGGGGAATTCCAACCAACGCTTTCAATGTCAGCACACTTGTGGAGCTCGATTTGTCCTTCAACAAGTTGGAGAGGATTCCCACTATCAGCACCAGTCTGGAGAATCTGTATCTCCAGGCCAACAAGATCAAAGGTACAGAAAAAAAAACATCTTGAAAATGTTACAACTCAAAAGCCCATAAGGCATGTCAAAGGCTTCTATGCAAATCTTCTCCTAAAAAATATGCCTGTTCTAATAGCATACTTCAAAACAGCCACTTATTAGAATGATATATTGCACTCCAAAACAAATACTGTATTAAAACATAGAGTTCCTTTTGCACAATATGAGTCCATATAAAAAAGAGAAAGAGTGAAATAGCATGTGTAAACTACTTCATTAAACTTCAGCCAGCATGATGAATTTCTTTCTTCTGCTGAACATAAAAGAAGATATTTTAAAGAATTTTGATATCCAGACAGTTGATGGTAGCCATTGACTTCCATAGTATTTTTTTTCCATGGAACTCGATGACTAACAGCAATTGTTTTGTTACCAACATTCTTTAAAATATCTTCTTTTATTACCTTTGTTGTGTTCAACAGAAGAAAGAAACTGGTGAGTAAATGAACAGAATTGTATTAATTTATCTTGCTGTGAGCTATCGCTGTAATTTTAAAAATCAATCATAAAAATATGGAAAAATAAGTTTAAAACGTAAAAACTTTAACTGACTGAAATAAACAATCCATTTCATTGTGTATTTATTGTGTGGTATATGACTGTCTCACAGTTGTAGTGTCACCACTCTTGATCATTCTCCTGTAATGTATATCTCCACTGAAAGATAACTATATACAGGAGGACAGATATAGACAGAATTATAGATATAGATCATATAGACAAATTAGTGAGACTTGTGACTAGTGAGCGTGTCAAAAGTTTTATATTAAGTGTGTTTACTATGTACTAACATTTAAATTAATAATTTGATACAATGCACATATTGTGTACATAAATATTTTTATATAAAAAATTTTTTCAAAAATACCTGCATGTAATTACAAAAGACTTGAATTTGTAAAACTCTGCAGGCCAAAATAGTCCCTAGTTGCTAGTTGAAGTGTTTAAAAAATATCCCAATATCACACACACACACACACACACACACACGCACGCACGCACACACACAAAGAAAAAAATATATATATAGTTTTAATTGTATTCCCACTGATGTACTGCTCTGACAGTAGCCATTTTTACCCTTTTTTGGCCTAAAATATAGGCATATTAGGCATAGTTATTCTATGTACATAGACTCTATTTGTGCCTGCCTGGATAAGAGAATAACTGACTGTTTTCCCTACATTTTCTAGAATTTTCAGTGAGCAGTTTCTGCAGAGTTGTGGATACAAACAATTATTCTAATCTGCGTGTACTGCGTCTGGATGCCAATGAAATCAGAGCCCAAGACATACCGATTGAAGCTGTACTCTGTCTGCGCCTGGCAACCAACATTGACCTGTAGGCCTGACAGCATCACATCCACAGAAACCAACTGTCGAGCATGAGCATATAGGGAGAGAGAGAGAGAAACAGAGAGAGGGACAACATCTTGGAAACTTAGGAAAGTTTAGTTATTTGTATTGTCTATTTGACAGTAAAATGATTGTGGGGGTTGTAATAAGCAAATTAGCCACACATGACTAGCAATATCAACAGAAAATATGTTAGGATAATAATTATAACACCATTAATACATTTTATGTTTTTGTAACAAGCCTGAGAATTTTTATATTTTGAAGTCAGTGTGAATTTCAATTTACTGAATCAATAAGAACAGAAATTTATGGAAGCCCTTTTCTAGCACAGAATAAAACAATTAAAAAGGTAATTGTATTTTTTTTTGGTAATTCTGAGAAAAAGGTCAGAGCTGCAAGATATAAACCCTCAGTTGTGAAATATAAACGTACAATTCTGAGGAAAAAGTCCTAATTGTGAGATATAAAAGAAAGAGATACGTTACAATTACATTTTTATTTTTGTTTTGTTTTTTATTCTGTGGCGAAAGCAAGCTTCCATAGGAATGTTAAATGCAGGTGTGCTGAGCATGCAGTAAAAATGTAATGCATGAAGTCAGTGTATTTGACTGGGTGCATAAGAGCATTTTATTTTTTTATCTTTAATCTTCTTGTAAATGCATGGTACAAATAATGGTGCTGGTTGGGAAACTTTAGGGTTTTGTTTTGTAATTGTCAGCCAAGATCTCTGGAACAAGATATATTGCCTGAAAGTTAATTTCAATGTGATCAAACTTTAAGAAGTTAGTTAATGAGGATTACCTTTTGAAAATATAAATAACTGAAAACTGAGGATAGATTAAAAATCTAAAAGTTCTGTTCCTCGTAGAATGTTATGAAGACCTTGAGAAGGTCCATCTGAATCCACTACAGTTTACCTACACTACAACCTTCTCAAAGCTTGAAATGTATTGTCTAATAACAATAAAATCTATGATAAATAAATAAAAAAACAAGGGGAATTGTATAAACCTTCTTGTCTTCTCTTTGTCACAGTAGATCTATGTTTATGGTGATGTATTGTTGTTTGGGAATATTTTGAGCTATCTTTAATTAGATGAACTTTAATGTTTCCCCCTCAGAATGTGCTAATCCCAGGCATATTCATTAGGTTTAATAAACAGCTTTGACCTTCAGTGAGAGCTCTAAGGGGAGCTGGTTCCATGAGGACATTGTTAATGTTAATTACTGGAGATGAGTTTGTCACACACTGCCCAAAGGAACTGATGAAATGTCAACATAACCTGGCGGAATATGAATATTCAGTTGAAGTTTTGCACTGGGGTCTCTGAGCAGTCAAACTGACTTCACACAAACATTCAGTTCCAATCCCTATAAATATTTTGATCTTGATTTGAAGTCAGTAAAATGTATTAATTCTGATTTGACAAATATGGAACAATTAAGCATTGAATAAATTGCAATTTATTGAGTTTTTACACACACCCATATTTATGTGTAAATAAACAAATAAATAGCTAAAACTAAAAGATGACTTATATATATCACATGATCAGATGAATATACGGTAGTGGTCAAAAGTGATGTCCGTTAGGTACATTTGGAGAATATTTGCTTTTAATAATCCTACAATTTTAATTAAACATTCAACATATGAGGAACTGGTTATATTGGGAAGAAGAAAACACTAAACTTGGTCAAAAGATTTGACTCACAAAATTATTTAGCAAAAAAGGCAAGTTACAGCTTATCATAGTTTTATTTTACTGTGAAAAATGCTTGGGCACTATTTCTTGTTCACAGGAAATAAAGTATTCATTATCTGCAATATAGAGTAATTAGTTCAGTGTTTCCCACAGACTTACACTCTCTTACACTCTTACACACTTCCCCCGGGGGAAATATATATGTACAATGTAAATATAAAACAGCAGACGGGCTTATTGAAAATGCAAATTAATGCTCTGCCAGCGGGAGGCACTTTAGGAGCGGCAGAAATTTCCCCGGTAACGGCTGTAATCAAAGCAGAGCTGCGCTCATAAACGCTACTTTATCAGGCGTTATAAGAAAGATGAAATGAAAATGATGTCAAAACGTTTCTGAAGACAATCGGTTCCCTTCAAAGATACATTCATATAAAAACACCCATGCCGCGTTTTGACTTTGAAACGTGCAGTGCTCATGTTTATTCAACGAAGTCAAAGCCTTTTGGAAAATCTATTTGTAGCGGTCAGTGTTGATATTGTGGCGGGCCGCCACAAATAAATCAATGTTTTGGAAACACTGCAGTTATTAATATTTCATTGGTTCTCCTCAATGTACATGTTTTCTATGCATTGCAGTCTTCTGCAGTACAGTAGATTTGCCCCTCTAGAATTTGAGGTGTAAAACTGCAAGTTACTTGTGGAGGGAAAATGTTTTGGTAGTTACACAAGTTGGGCCTCAGCTCAGCTTTTCAGCTCAGATGAATATAATGATAACGTTGTAAAAGTTAGACAGCACTGACATAATGACTGATAGATATCTTACCTGTTGAGCAGGAAAAAGGCATGGGGTGGGTTAAATAGTTTGAAGACTCTTTGCAGAGTTATCGGCATGTCTTAAAAGCCAGTCCAAATCAAATAGTATTACGGGCTCTGTCATCTTACCTTTTTGCTGGCAAGTTCTGATCAAGGTTTCTTTGTTTTGAATTATTTCTGTCTTATGGCTACAAGCTGTCATGCATACAGTGGGTACGGAAAGTATTCAGACCCCCTTAAATTTTTCACTCTTTGTTATATTGCAGCCATTTGCTAAAATCATTTAAGTTAATTTTTTTTCCTCATTAATGTACACACAGCACCCCATATTGACAGAAAAACACAGAATTGTTGACATTTTTGCAGATTTATTAAAAAACAAAAACTGAAATATCACATGGTCCTAAATATTCAGACCCTTTGCTGTGACACTCAAATATTTAACTCAGGTGCTGTCCATTTCTCCTGATCATCCTTGAGATGGTTCTACACCTTCATTTGAGTCCAGCTCTGTTTGATTATACTGATTGGACTTGATCAGGAAAGCCACACACCTGTCTATATAAGACCTTACAGCTCACAGTGCATGTCAGAGCAAATGAGAATCATGAGGTCAAAGGAACTGCCTGAAGAGCTCAGAGACAGAATTGTGGCAAGGCACAGATCTGGCCAAGGTTACAAAAAAATTTCTGCTGCACTTAAGGTTCCTAAGAGCACAGTGGCCTCCATAATCCTTAAATGGAAGACATTTGGGACGACCAGAACCCTTCCTAGAGCTGGCCGTCAGGCCAAACTGAGCTATCGGGGGAGAAGAACCTTGGTGAGAGAGGTAAAGAAGAACCCAAAGATCACTGTGACTGAGCTCCAGAGATGCAGTCGGGAGATGGGAGAAAGTTGTAGAAAGTCAACCATCACTGCAGCCCTCCACCAGTCGGGGCTTTATGGCAGAGTGGCCCAACGGAAGCCTCTCCTCAGTGCAAAGCCCGCATGGAGTTTGCTAAAAAAACACCTGAAGGACTCCAAGATGGTGAGAAATAAAGGGGGTCTGAATACTTTCCGTACCCACTGTATATGTTTATGGACGTGATGTAACCACGCAAAGATTAATGATGTGAAACTGACATTTCCCGCAAAATCCAACTTGACAGTTCAAATTATAAATCATTATTATATATTTACAGTGGGGAAAATATTTATTTGATCCCCTGCTGATTTTGTAAGTTTGCCCACTTACAAAGAAATAAAGGGTCTGTAATTTTTATGGTATGTTTATTTTAACGGATAGAGACAGAATACCAACCAAAAAA
>NW_015635536.1:497543-498284 GCF_001515625.1 Sinocyclocheilus rhinocerous
GTGAAATAAGTATTTGATCCCCAAGCAAAACATGACTTAGTACTTGGTGCAGAAACCCTTGTTGGCAAGCACAGAGGCAAGACGTTTTTTTGTAGTTGGTCACCAGGGTCCCCAGGATCTCAGGAGGGATTTTGATCCACTCCCTTTACAGATCCTCTCTAAATCCTTAAGGTTTCTAAGGTTTCTTTTGGCTACTCGAAGTTTCAGCTCCCTCCACAGATTTTCTATAGGATTGAGGTCTGGAGACTGGCTAGGCCACTCCATGACCTTAAAGGGGTCATATGATGCTGCTAAAAATAAAAGTATTGTATGTATTTGGTATAATGAAATGTGTTTATGTGGTTTAAGGCTTAAAAAAACACATTATTTTCCACATACTGTACATTATTGTTTCTCCTCTATGCCCCGCCTTTCTGAAATGCATCGATTTTTACAAAGCTCATCGGTCTGAAAAGCGAGGTGTGCTCTGACTGGCCAGATATCCAGTGCGTTGTGATTGGCCGAATACCTCAAGCGTGAGACGGAAATGTTACGCCCCTACCATACTGTATTTCCGTATGTCCCGGCGCGACGAGACAAAAACATTAAAACCCATTATAAACGAGGCATTTGTTGCATCCAGTGGGGACATAATTACTGATTATAATGACTTATACTGTCATTTTACGCGTTGCGTTGCATTGCGTAAACATAAAACCATGTCTGCATTTGTGATCGGAGAAATGACAAACAACAAGCGCT
>NW_015635536.1:500547-502647 GCF_001515625.1 Sinocyclocheilus rhinocerous
TTTGAAACGTGCAGTGCTCATGTTTATTCAATGAAGTCAAAGCTGTTTGGAAAATCTCTTTGTGGCAGTCAGTGTTGATATTGTGGCGGGCCGCCACAAATAAATCAATGTTTTGGAAACACTGCAGTTATTAATATTTCATTGGTTCTCCTCAATGTACATGTTTTCTATGCATTGCAGTCTTCTGCAGTACAGTAGATTTGCCCCTCTAGAATTTGAGGTGTAAAACTGCAAGTTACTTGTGGAGGGAAAATGTTTTGGTAGTTACACAAGTTGGGCCTCAGCTCAGCTTTTCAGCTCAGATGAATATAATGATAACGTTGTAAAAGTTAGACAGCACTGACATAATGACTGATAGATATCTTACCTGTTGAGCAGGAAAAAGGCATGGGGTGGGTTAAATAGTTTGAAGACTCTTTGCAGAGTTATCGGCATGTCTTAAAAGCCAGTCCAAATCAAATAGTATTACGGGCTCTGTCATCTTACCTTTTTGCTGGCAAGTTCTGATCAAGGTTTCTTTGTTTTGAATTATTTCTGTCTTATGGCTACAAGCTGTCATGCATACAGTGGGTACGGAAAGTATTCAGACCCCCTTAAATTTTTCACTCTTTGTTATATTGCAGCCATTTGCTAAAATCATTTAAGTTAATTTTTTTTCCTCATTAATGTACACACAGCATCCCATATTGACAGAAAAACACAGAATTGTTGACATTTTTGCAAATTTATTAAAAAAGAAAAACTGAAAAATGCTCAGTATTTAGTAGAAGCACCCATTTGATCTAATACAGCCATGAGTCTTTTTGGGAAAGATGCAACAAGTTTTTCACACATGGATTTGGGGATCCTCTGCCATTCCCTCTTGCAGATCCACTCCAGTTCTGTCAGGTTGGATGGTAAACGTTGGTGGAAAGCCATTTTTAGGTCTCTCCAGAGATGCTCAATTGGGTTTAAGAGGACTAATCTGTGTTCCACATGGGTACATAACCAATCTGTGGGAGCCAGAATTCTTGCTGGTTGGTATCAAATACTTATTTCACTCACTGAAATGCAAATACATTTCTAACCTTTATATACTGTGTTTTTTCAGGATTTTTTGGTTGGTATTCTGTCTCTATCCGTTAAAATAAACCTACCATAAAAATTACAGACCCTTCATTTCTTTGTAAGTGGGCAAACTTACAAAATCAGCAGGGGATCAAATAAATATTTTCCCCACTGTACATTTGTCAGTAAGGTAAGGAAACATTTTTGAACACTGATTTTTGATGATTACATTACATGAGTCTACTGTCATAAACATGAGCCGTGTCCAAAGGGGGAGGTGTTGCTACAATTTATAGTAATATTTTCATTATTTCTCAGAGGCCTGATTTCAAGTATAATTCATTTGATGTAATGGTGCTTTATATAAATTTATCTAGTGTAATAAATATGAATGATAAATCCCGTCTGACATTTATACTGGCTACTGTATACAGGCCACCAAATAGACTTTATCAAATAATTTTTTTATTTTCTATCTGAGCTAGCGCTGGCTGTAGATAAAGTCTTAATTGTTGGTGATTTTAATATCCATGTAGATAATGAAAAATACACATTCTAAATTGTATTGGGGTTAGACAACATGTGTCAGGTCCTATTCATTGTCGTAATAATACTTTAGATTTAATATTATCACATGGAACTGATGTTAATGGCATTGAAATTCTGCAACAGTGTGATGATATCTCAGATCATTATCTAGTCTCGTATATATTCCATATAGCCAAAGCTACAAATTCAACTTCTAGTTAAAAATATGGTAGAACCATAACTTCTACCAGAGACTGCTTTGTAAATAATCTTCCTGACTGGTCTCAACTCCTCAGCATATCCAAAAGCTCAGAAAAACTTGATGTTGTAACAGAAACTGTGAACTCTCTCTTTTCTAGCACTTTAGACACAGTTGCTCCTTACGCTTAAAGAACGTTAAGGAAAACAGTCCTACACCGTGGTATTGGGAGCACAGTTACGCCTTAAAGGGATACTCCACCCCAAAATGAAAATTTTGTCATTACAGTTTTTCTCAATTGCTAAAACACTATAACCAGGCTTTTG
>NW_015635537.1:0-12139 GCF_001515625.1 Sinocyclocheilus rhinocerous
TTTAAATAGTCTTTTTGCAGTTTAATATTCACAGACACTAGTCTACTAACTTTTCAATCTGCTATGTTACTGACTGTACTGAGAAACTATGCTGACACACCGTGTCTGCGACGCGACAAAGTGACCGTTGAAAATCATTTGAACTTTGCGTCAGTACATCATAAATAGAACGCGGCATCAGTTTACTGTTCGGGATTTGTCGTGTCATGTCGCGTCGTGTTGCGCCACATCCAGTGAAGACAACATCACTGATAATGGGTTCTATTGTATTTTGTTGTGTCGCGCCGCTCGCGTCCGGTGTAGACACCCAGTTAGGAAAAGTGATGTGACCGATGTGATAAGCATGAGTTCTGGGCCGCGAAGCCATAATGCGCCATAGACACGTGCTGTGATGCGCAGATCAGCTCTAACGTCACTGAATCTGCTGTTAAAAATGAACCATCCATTCTTCATATCATCATGCAAAAATAAGAATTAGAATCATTGTAATGTGACGATCAAATGGTGGGTGGCGGGTGGATAATTTATTTGAAGCAGTGGACTCGGGTGAAGTTTGAGCTCATCCGCGCATCTCTACACTACAGTGACCTTTTTCGCCAGTAGCAAACAATGGAGTGTGCTCTGCTGGACAAACAAGTTCTGGACAAAAAAGTAATTACACCATTCAGAAGCACTGTATCTGCGTTATATGTTCTGTAAAAAAAAATTCATATCGGCAGCATATTCGCCGATACGATATATCTGCGACAGGCTAATTTCGGCAAAACGATATATCGGTCGGGCTCTAGTAAATAGCCTAATCTTTTGTTATCCTCGCAGCGTGTCAGTTATGTGGTAGCCTAATTAATGCGGGGCAAATTAATTGTAATCTTAATATAATAATAAAACTAACTTCATAATAATAATAGGCCTAATAAAATAAGAATGAACAGGCCTACATTAATTGGACATGCCAAATCCTCTTAATATTGCCAATAAATAATGTTTTTGACAATATCTCTGGCTATCGTCGATACAAGATCATCGTCTTTCAATGCAACCTAGCAAGGGGAGGTTATCGCGGGCACGTCCGCTATGCCACTGGACAGCACGTTGCCTGTTATGTCGTTTGGGCTGTCTTGTTGAGCACAGTGGAACTAAGAAAATTATATTTCACACACTTTAAGCTCTTTTATTTTCCAGATGTAATAAGTTTAGTCCATCGAATCATTCGGTTTGTAATGTATACCGAACCGAAAGCCTTGTACCGAACGGTTCAATACGAATACGTGTATCATTACACCCCTAGTAAATATGCCTCCTTGAGATCTGTAGCGGTAAACAATTTTTTTCTATGTACAGAATTCAGAGATTTAGAATATTGATACACAAATCTGTGATTTGAATTCTAAGATAACTGTTGAAAGCTTCAGATCCAGAACAGGGAAAATGCCTCATTCCTTCTTGATAGAGTTGCCACTCTGCCTAGAACAAACTTGGAATAGAAGACATTAGTGGGCCTTGCATCCCAGACAATATTCCCCCCAACAATGACCCTGATTATTGGTCCTCAGAGAAGGTGAGAAGGTGAACCCAGTCTCTAAAGGAGTGAAGACCTCACTGACCATCAATGCGGGCACTCCTCCCCCTGTAAGGTGTTTTGCTGGAAATCCTGCATAAAGATTGCTGTTCTGTGAAGCACCCTTGGAGAGAGTTTGTGGTAATGAGAGCAAGCAATTGACAGCAGTGCCTTAGCACACTAGACAGATGGTGAGATCCTTTATGGAGATAGCTCTTTATGGAAGCCATGAATGTTTGGCTGGTCAATGAAATGAAATCTCCCCTCTGTTCAGTGCTGGTAAGCCTGTTATCAAGACAGCACATTGTTCTCTGTCTGTGACAGCTGGGGTGGGAACTCTGGTCCTTGAAGTCCTCTGTCCTGCAGAGTTTAGCTCCAACCCTGATCAAACTCACCTATGTGTAACATTCTAGTGATCCTGAAGACCTTGACTAGGTTGTTCAGGTGTGTTTGATTAAGGTTGAATCTAAACTCTGTAAGACATTGGACCTCGAGGGCCAGAGTTGCCCACCCTTGTCTATAAGATACACACAACTTTGTAAACCTTGTAGAAACCTTGCCGTAGAAAAAACAACAAAAAGGTATTTTACTCACCTAAAGTTCTCAAAATTGACGGCCAAATAAATAGTAACTCTACATTTTCTCTCTTTCTGGATGGTTGAACAATGTGTAGTGTACTGAGGACATATGTAGGTGGCACAAGTTGAAAAAATTTTAAATTAAATGCTGAGCCTGTGCAGTAGGTCATATACAGAAGGGGGAGGGCTTCCCTAGTGCATTGGTTCCCAAACCTGGTCCTGGAGTACCCCCAATGGTACACATTTTGGATGTCTCCCTTACACCCATTTCAGATTTTGGAGTCTCCACTAATACGCTGATGAGTTGATTCAGGTGTGCTTGATTAGGTAACCATACAGAATGTGCAGAGTTGTGGTTACTCCATGACCAGGGTTGGGAACCAATGCCCTAATGCAGTGGTTCTCAGTTCCAGTCCTCGCGCACCACCGCTCTGCACGTTTTGTATCTTTCTCTTATTGCTTCAGACGTTTGTTCTATTCGACCATAAGTGCCCTGCAAAGTGGACATCACAGGATATTTCGCCATGATTCCAGTCCAAAGGGACCTATATGTTCCATTAACAGGGCATTGAAAGTGCACAAGACGTGAATTTAAATTGTATTTATTTACAGAGGTATTATGTCACACTTCACACTTCTCTAGTGAGTTTCGTCTGTGTGTGAAGATGCTGCAGGCAGTGGCTTTGCGCAAATCCGTGAATGAATGTTCTGAAGTGAAGTAAACTTCAATTTCCCCTGCTCAGGGAGTAGGGAGCAATGAACACTGTGTAGGGACCATGTCATTTGGAACACAGTTCATGCATGGAGCTCTCTTCTAACGAGCTGGTTATTTGAATCAGCTGCGTTAAATAAGAGAGACATGCAAAATATGCAGAGCAGTGGTACGCGAGGACTGGAATTGAGAGCCCTAGTGCACTGACAAGTGGTCTAAAGGCGTGGTAGTGTAAGGCTTCATGAATGGCCATACAGTTGCATGTACTGTACCATAATGAGATGTTGAGTGAGTCAACCAAATCTTTTGTTATCCTCGCAGCGTGTCAGTTATGTGGTAGCCTAATTAATGCGGGGCAAATTAATTGTAATCTTAATATAATAATAAAACTAACTTCATAATAATAATAGGCCTAATAAAATAAAAATGAACAGGCCTACATTAATTGGACATGCCAAATCCTCTTAATATTGCCAATAATTGATGTTTTTGACAATATCTCTGGCTATCGTCGATACAAGATCATCGTCTTTCAATGCAACCTAGCAAGGGGAGGTTATCGCGGGCACGTCCGCTATGCCACTGGACAGCACGTTGCCTGTTATGTCGTTTGGGCTGTCTTGTTGAGCACAGTGGAACTAAGAAAATTATATTTCACACACTTTAAGCTCTTTTATTTTCCAGATGTAATAAGTTTAGTCCATCGAATCATTCGGTTTGTAATGTATACCGAACCGAAAGCCTTGTACCGAACGGTTCAATACGAATACGTGTATCGTTACACCCCTAGTAAATATGCATCCTTGAGATCTGTAGCGGTAAACAATTTTTTTCTATGTACAGAATTCAGAGATTTAGAATATTGATACACAAATCTGTGATTTGAATTCTAAGATAACTGTTGAAAGCTTCAGATCCAGAACAGGGAAAATGCCTCATTCCTTCTTGATAGAGTTGCCACTCTGCCTAGAACAAACTTGGAATAGAAGACATTAGTGGGCCTTGCATCCCAGACAATATTCCCCCCAACAATGACCCTGATTATTGGTCCTCAGAGAAGGTGAGAAGGTGAACCCAGTCTCTAAAGGAGTGAAGACCTCACTGACCATCAATGCGGGCACTCCTCCACCTGCAAGGGGTTTTGCTGGAAAACTAATACGCTGATGAGTTGATTCAGGTGTGCTTGATTAGGTAACCATACAGAATGTGCAGAGTTGTGGTTACTCCATGACCAGGGTTGGGAACCAATGCCCTAATGCAGTGGTTCTCAGTTCCAGTCCTCGCGCACCACCGCTCTGCACGTTTTGTATCTTTCTCTTATTGCTTCAGACGTTTGTTCTATTCGACCATAAGTGCCCTGCAAAGTGGACATCACAGGATATTTCACCATGATTCCAGTCCAAAGGGACCTATATGTTCCATTAACAGGGCATTGAAAGTGCACAAGACGTGAATTTAAATTGTATTTATTTACAGAGGTATTATGTCACACTTCACACTTCTCTAGTGAGTTTCGTCTGTGTGTGAAGATGCTGCAGGCAGTGGCTTTGCGCAAATCCGTGAATGAATGTTCTGAAGTGAAGTAAACTTCAATTTCCCCTGCTCAGGGAGTAGGGAGCAATGAACACTGTGTAGGGACCATGTCATTTGGAACACAGTTCATTCATGGAGCTCTCTTCTAAAGAGCTGGTGATTTGTATCAAGTGTGTTAAACGAGAGACATGCAAAATGTGCAGAGTGGGGGACCAGGATTAAGAACTGCTGGTCTAAATGTTTATACTGTATATAAATACAAATAATACAGCAAAAACTGTAATACTGTAAATTATTATGGATTTGTTGCGAGGACTGGAATTGAGAGCCCTAGTGCACTGACAAGTGGTCTAAAGGCGTGGTAGTGTAAGGCTTCATGAATGGCCATACAGTTGCATGTACTGTACCATAATGAGATGTTGAGTGAGTCAACCAAATGAGAGCAGACTCTGATCTTATCTGCATCCTTAAATTCAAAGCATACAGTTGGTGCAGTAAAAAAGGTTTTGAACAGTTTATTTAAAATAAACTGGATGTCAGCAGCTCTGAATGATAGGGTTTTGTTCTGACACTACCAACTCTACTAAACACACAGTCTGTGTTGACTTTGTATGATTATGTGATTGTTGTTTTGATTCATGTTAACACATTAACGCATGCTGGTGGTTCACATGTCATCCTGTGCTGAAGTATGAAGTAACTTAATTTCACTGTTGACCTGTGAGCTTAACTTTACACTGCTTGGCTTGGTGTGTGTTTTTGTGTGTCTGTGAACTCTTTACTGAAATCTAACTAAACTATACTCATCTAATCTAGAGTTCAGATGTCCCCAGTTGGGTTTTTTCCTCAGTCGATGGAATCACTCAACTCTGAGAGGGCTGTGTTCAGAGGCCCACGTTGCTGGTTATCCCAAGACTGGGATCACTTCTATCTCACTGTAATTTGTGTGTGTGTTTCAGGTTCCCCTGAGTGCAAGTATGTCTCAAGTGCGTCTCCACTCCTCTAATCCTAACCTATATGCGGAGTTGGCTGATTTTCAAACCCCGGTCCCACGTCTGACTGACAGTATCGACAGCGCCGGTGACTACATCAAACTGCAGGAAGATTTCTGCATAGTTGCGCAAAAAGGTGAACAAAGCATCCATTCCAGTGTCACTGGATCTGCATTGCCATGGCAAGAGAAATTTTGTGTTTTTAATTTGAGATTTTCTTTAGTGAATTGCTTAAAAAGACTCAAACTCACCAATTTTGAAAAAGTGAAAAAAATATTTTTGGGGGAACTTTCTGAATCTGTGAGCTCATTGTTACTGTTACAGTGTTGTGTACAAGTTTGTAAGACTAAAATTAGTAAAGTAGTCGGGACGCATTTTTTTTTTATTGGAGGTTCCCTGGATATGTTGGAAACACTGCTTCAGGCAGTCAGTTACACACTGAAAAACAAAAGGTGCACAGCTGTTTTTGAGTGATAGCAGGCGACAGGTCCAGGTCACAGGCTCTGACCCGGAGACACAGCCTGTACTCAGCATGAACCTATGTGTGTGTCTGTTGCAGTGCACTCTCTTCTGAAGTCTGCCTTCAACACTGTGGCCATAGAGAAGGAGAAGATTAAACAGGTGTTGTTGGAACAGGAGCAGACCGGCCAATCAAATCAGATTATAACCCTCCGTCGCTCCCTATCACAGGTCAGCTCCGCCCACCACACACTGTTACTGTTATAATCAACAAAAACGGAGTTCACCTTTTATTTGTGTACATTTACACAATATACATAGGACTTCATTAATTGCTGTATGTTTTTAGTAAGACTTTCAACTAATGTTTAAAAGTTTGGGGTCTTTTTTTTTTTTTTTTTAAGAAAATTGATACTTTTATTAAGTAAGGATGCATTAGATTGATTGAATTAAAAATATATATATTTCAAATAAATGCTGTTCTTTTGAAATTTCTATTCATCAAAGAATCCTGGAAAAAAAAAATCACGGTTTCCACAAAAATATTAAGCAGCACAACTGAATCATGTGACACTGAAGACTGGAGTAATGATGCTGAAAATTTAGCTTTGCATCACAGGAATAAATAATATTTTAAAATAACCACCATTTCCATTAAACATATATTTTATTGGACTGTTACGGTTTTAATGCAAGTAGAACACTTTTTTTATGAAGTACGCTCACTCAGGGACTTGTTTAGTAAAATTTTACCTGAAAAGATTTTAGATTTTTTTTTTATGTTTTAAAAACAAAATTTAAAAAATCTTGTATAAGTTTATCTTGCTGTGTTTTTGTGTTTACTTGTATTATTCCAACTCAGTTTTTGCCATGAAGATAGACTTAGATGCTGACATGGCAATAACTACTACAACAACTATTAACTACTACAACTAAAAATAAATAACTACTACAATTTAAAATATATTTAATTAGGAAACAGTTTGAAATTTAAAACTTTAAAAATTAAAACTTTAGATTGTAATAGTAGTTTACAATATTACTGTACTTACTTTATTTTAATAAAATAAATGCTGCCTTGGTGAGCAGAAGAGAATTCTTTTAAAAAACATTTAAAAAATCTGTCCGACCCCAAACCCATTTAGAATCAGATTCACAGTTTCATCCTCTAGCCTAAGACAAATAGATTTGTTATAAAAATATATTCATTGAATGCAAGTTAATGTCTCTAGATCCAGTGTTTTTGTGTGTGTTTTTTTTGACCCTTCATACACTCATCTTCTTACTTGTTCTGGATGATTGTGTTGTCTAGGTCTTGTCCCAGAATGCTGAGCTCAAGACCCGTCTGAACCGGATCCACTCTGAGTCGGTTCTGTCTGACCAGGCCGTCAGTGTGAACATCATCAGCAGTCCTGACGAGGTCTGATATTCTTCTGCTCCGAACCATTTAAGTTCCTAACAGTGAAATGTGTTGGATGTGGATGGGCTTTGAAATTATTTGGAAAATAGGCAGGTCAGGATATGTGGAATCTAATTGTCTCTTTTTATGTTTGAGAAGAGCATAAAACCACCTGGAGCTATAGGGGTAATCACCCATTTTCTTGATCATAAAGACAGTCACTGTTTAAGCTTGAAATCTCTTACATTTGCTCTCGTTTGGGTCTTTAAAGAAGTGAAAGTGACACTCAGTACTCTGGCCTTATACACTTTGGCTGCAATACAACCAAACAGAGCAATCATTAGACATAATGAGTCCCACGAGATGGCTGCTCGTACTAATCAACCATGTGTTTAACTATTGGCAGCAGACATTGCGTTTCAAGGCTTTCACTTTCTACAGGACTTAAATCCTTCAGCTTTTGTGCTCCTCACATCAGGTTGTATATCTTTGTGCGATGGCCTCGAGCATAAGTGGCTGCCTGTGATAAATTTTAGCTCTACAAACACAAATCTGCAAGTGACACACCGAAGTAACCCTGAAATCCTTTAATCGTGTATGTTTGTGTGTTTTGTAGGCAGGTGACCCGCTCCAAGTGGGCATCCCTCTCTCTCAGCAGGTGTCCAATGAGAGCAGACTCTCCATGTCAGAGTCAGTGTCTGAGTTCTTTGATGCTCAAGAGGTGCTTCTGTCCGCCAGTTCATCAGAGAATGAGGTGAGATGTCTGTTTGTGTGTGTTAATGTTAAAGTTATTTATATATATATATATATATATATAGTGCTGTTGACATGAAATTTTCAGTACATAATTCCCATATTTCCACGAGTGACTTGTAGTAATTATTATTATTATAAAGAATGACTAGATGTGTCCAGACTTGTACATATTCAAGCTCAAGTGAATCATTGCAATTACCATTTAGGATTTATCAGCTGTCAGTGTCATCTGTGTAAGCATGGTCTGTTTGTTTAAGTGTGTTTATTTGTATACTTGCACACTGCACTGCAGTAGGTCATTACACACACACACACACACACATTTTACAGTTAGTCAGCACTGCGCAAAATGAAAGACAGTGAGTAACATCTCTCTCTCTCTCTCTCTCAGGCCTCTGATGACGAGTCTTACGTCAGTGATGTGAGTGATAACATTTCAGAGGACAACGCCAGCGTCACAGATAACGTTTCCAGACAGAGTAAGATCACTCTCCCTCCTCTTCGTTTTGTTCCGTTCATTAGAGCAGGACGCCGTCCTGATGGGACACATGACCTTTGCGTTACACACACGCACGCACACATACACACACATGCACACACATGCACATGCTCTCTCCCTCCAATAGATCCAAACACACGCACACATCCACACACATGAACTGAAAGACAAATCCTGTCACAAGCGCATACAGTACATAATATATTATCTACAGTGTATTAATGTAAAGCAAGTAAAATTATGACTATTGTAATGTGAATATGAAATGCAAAGGGATTAATATCACAGGATCTGTCAAGAGCATGTTGGGGTCATATTTCACCCCAAAACCTAAAGAAAAGACAACATTAGTTTAAATGTTTAAAAATTTAAAGATTGTTTTAGGACCTTTTTGTTTTGAGTGTTTTGTTTTGTTTTGTTTTTGTCTGCATTTTGCATTTTGATGTTATTTTCAGGAAAATGAATCACATTTATATACTGTATATTCACATTACAATAGTTACATTTTATTTAATTTATGTAATATACTGTAGAATTATGGGTGTTATGAAAATAGTGCCATCATTTCTTATTACAAAATTTAAGTTGTTTTTTTTATTTCCCTTTGATGTTGGGAAGACATGTGACTTTGTTTTGAATTAATGAAAGTATCACAATCATTATATTGCAGACAGTGTCACTGTAGAATTATTGAGGTGCTAATATAGTTTGTATTAATATTTTGAATTTTTTATTTTTAGATTTTCCATTTTTAGTTTAGTTTTAGTAGTTTTGTTGTGTGTTTTCGTTTCAATATACATGTAGTTTTTATTCATTTTAATGTCAGTTTTAGTTATTTTTAGTACATGAAGTTTTCAGAGTAAATGAAAATGGGAAAAGTTTACATGTTTTAATATTTTATTTCAGTTAATGTTTATTTTATTTCAAGGAATGACAATGTTTTTATGGTTTTAGTTTTAGTTTCAGTTAACTATAAAAACCCTGATTGTTTATACTCGGTATATCCTGCAACCCTGGTATCCCACGAGTAACCTTGTGTTTCTCCCTCAGTGCCTAATGGTGATCTGGCCAGTGGTGCGTTTCGTAACGGTAGACGTACGTGTCTCCCTGCTCCCGCCCCTGACACTTCCAACATTAACCTGTGGAACATCCTGAAGAACAACATCGGGAAAGACCTGTCGAAAGTGTCCATGCCAGTGGAGCTGAACGAGCCCCTGAACACACTGCAGCACATGTGTGAGGAGCTGGAGTACACAGAGCTGCTGGATAAAGCAGCTCAAACCGACGACCCCTATGAACGCATGGTACGCTCCAGCTCTTAAAGTGACAGCTCACCCTAAAATACAAATTCTGTCATCAGTAGCTCATTTTTATGTCGTTCCAAACCCATTAGACTTTTGTTTAAAACACAAATAAACCTGCAAAATTTCCGTCCCTCCATTAAAAAACCAATTCCACCAAAATCATAAAGACATTATAATCCATATGAATCAAGCGGTTTAATCCATGTCTTCTGAAGAGACACAATCACTTTATATGATGAACAGATTTAAGTTTTATTCACATGTAAACATTTATCAACCTACATAGAGCACATCAATTATGGTCAGCGGAAGGTGAAATGTGCCTGCTTGATGCACAAGAGCGAGCCTCATCTACATGGATTACTTTTACAATGTCGTAATGAACTTTTTATGCTTACGAAGCATCAAAGTTTTAGTTACAAGGACTTTCAAATGTAAGGACTGGAATCTCTCAGGTTTCATTAAAAATTTTCTTTATTTTGAGTTTTGAAGTTGAACGAAAGTGGGTGGAATGACATAACGGTGAGTAAACGACGACAGAATTTCCATTATTAGGTGAACTGTCCCTTTAAGAGAGTTACTGGATCTGAATTTTCAAAAGACATACACCTAACAAGCATTTGAAACTGTTCTTTATTGGCATCAGTGTTTCCATGAAGAATCTTTAACATCTATGGAAACTTTCCATTCCACACTAAAACACACTAAGGATCTTTCATGAACTGATCACTGAAAGGTTTGACAGGTTTCTTTGGTTCTTCTATGGCATCACTGCAAAAATACCATTATGAGACCTTTATTTTTAAGAGTGTAGGTATAGTTGCTGGTCTAGTTGCTCTAACAAGCTTAACCGTAATGCTCCACCAAATCAAAATCAAGTTCATCAGTCAGTAGTCCAGCTTATCAACCATTAAGGGGAAAGTCGTGGCCTAATGGTTAGAGAGTCGGACTCGTAACCCAAAGGTTGTGGGTTCGAGTCTCGTACCGGCAGGGATTGTAGGTGGGGGGAGTGAATGTACAGCGCTCTCTCCCACCTTCAATACCACGACTGAGGTGCCCTTGAGCAAGGCACCGAACCCCCAACTGCTCCCCGGGCGCCGCAGCAAAAAATGGCTGCCCACTGCTCCGGGTGTGTGTTCACTGCTGTGTGTGTTCACTGCTGTGTGTGTGCACTTTGGATGGGTTAAATGCAGAGCACTAATTCCAAGTATGGGTCACCATACTTGGCCACATGTCACGTCACTTTATTGGCTTGAAACAACCAGCGTAGACTAGCAAAGTAAAACCAGCTACATATAGTTTTATCTTGATTTTCCAGCAGGGAAAGGTAGTCCAGAGTGCGAGGACAGACTTGCGCTCACACAGAAGCGTGCCCACACACGAATGTTCATACGTAGCGATATAACAGGAGCTGTTAGGTGGCTGGTGGAAGGGTGAACAGGGCCTGAAGCAGGAACACATGTCCCTTGAGGACAGGCAGGTGGGCATTTACCTCTGGCCTCATTAAGTCCTTTTACTGTAGCCTAGTTTGTGTCCACACACAATGACGCACACTCTGACACATTCGGTCGCTCGTTCTCCACACTGCAGCGCTACTGATACCGTAGTAATGATGCTGCAGTGTAGGCGGCTGACTGCTGGACTGCTTTAGACTTAGTGCTGCACATTTACTGTTGCAGGCTTTGTCTCAAGAAAATGTTGTTTCTCTCCACAAAACAAACAAAAAATAGAAATAAGAAATTATATTTTATATAAAGATGCTGAATGATCTTAAGTGCCTTTTGACAGTTTTTTACAGTAGTTTTTTATTACAGTACAATACAGTTAAGAACCCCCATTTCCATTACTGCAAAGAATTTTAAGTTAAAGTTTGTGTATCTAATTTTAATTAGATTCTCCTTACTGTAATACCATTTTTCTTCAATAATTAATGTTTTAATCAGCATAAACAGCAAATACCATCATGATGTACTTTACAGTTTAAATAAGATTTATTATTATTACAGTTTTTCTGAATTGCTAAAACACTAAACCCCAATCTCTGAACCAAATTCTCACTAGCTTAAACCAATTTGTCGAATAAAGCACTCCTTCTGCTAAACCTTAAACACGTTCAGGCAGTTAGGCTCTTTTTGCAAATCTCATGCACTCTTTTTGCAAAACTCTAAACACATTCTCATTCACTTAAACACTTATCACACTGAATACAACTAAAGCACAGTTATCATCGTTTACACACAACGATTCAAAATTGTTCACACTTGTTTCTAATGATGTGATCAAACCAACTGTACAAAATATGAGCCAGTTCAGAGTGCACAAGTGGCACAGGTGACTGAATGATGATAC
>NW_015635537.1:12256-13360 GCF_001515625.1 Sinocyclocheilus rhinocerous
ATTTTTTTGCTTTTTTGGGATTCCCCCCCCCCCCCACCTTGTTACACTTGTGGTGTCAAAAATGACCAGCCTACAAAAAATCGCTTATAAATCTTTCATTATGCTCTATTATCATCAAATCTTGGATTCAATCTTTTTATCAAATGGTTTTCTTTCGATTAGTACAGGGTTTGTGTTTCATTTTGGAACTGATTGATTGCAGGCCTCATTGATCTGAGCTCATGCACCTTAGTTATTGAGTGAAAAATGCATTATTTCTAGATAATTTTCACTCCAAAACTGGTTCATAAGCTCAGATCAATGAGACCTATGATCAATAAGTTCCAAAATGAAACACAAAACCTGTGCTGATTGAAAGAAAACAAGTTGATAAAAAGATTGAATTCAAGATTTGGTGATAATAGAGCATAATGAGAGATTTATAAGCAATTTCTTATAGGCCGGTCATTGACCAGGAACAGCAAATTACGTAAAGGATTTTCAGAACTTCTAGAAAACGTTTGGAGGCTTTTCTTGTCATTTTATAAGACAAAAAGTTACATTTCAATTAAACAAAACTGATATCTCTGTTAAAAACGGTTTCTCACATAAACGTCCCAGCTCACAAAAATATGTTCTAAGAATATGTTTTCCAAATGTTGCCATTACAGTTTTTCCTGAATTGCTAAAACACTAAACCCCAATCTCTGAACTAATTTGTCGAATAAAGCACTCTTTCTGCTAAACCTTAAACATGTTCAGGCAGTTAGGCTCTATTTGCAAATCTCATGCACTCTTTTTGCAAAACTCTAAACACATTCTCATTCACTTAAACACTTATCACACTGTGATGCATTTGTGCTGCAAAATGCTAAACACAAGTGGCAAAAGTTAAACACAACTAAAGCACAGTTGTCATCGTTTACACACAACGATTCAAAATTGTTCACACTTGTTTCTAATGATGTGATCAAACCAACTGTACAAAATATGAGCCGGGTCAGAGTGCACAAGTGGCACAGGAGACTGAACGATGATACAAACAATAGATGGAAACAATCTGAGAAGGAGAGGAGGAAGAGTACATGTAAGAAGTGGAGGATGAGGAGAGAAAGAGTAAGAGTA
>NW_015635537.1:13872-14144 GCF_001515625.1 Sinocyclocheilus rhinocerous
TGCAGTACATAGAGTAGGCCTATACAATATATTCACCTTACTCCGTTGCAATTACTATACTTTTTTTACAGAATTACTAAATTGCTTACTCAATACAATATTTTTTCTGTAATGTTCTGGATGCTGTGTTCTCTATTTTTCTCTGTGGTGTCTAATGAATGCTCTGTAGTGTTTATTTGATTGACTCATGTGTGTGTGATCTGAGAGCACCGGTTGATTTTGAGTGCAAGTGAAATGGTTTTGCAGTGATTGTTTGATTTTGATGGAAGAGT
>NW_015635537.1:14158-14803 GCF_001515625.1 Sinocyclocheilus rhinocerous
GACATTCTTCTTTACAAATCCTCGTTTTGTACTTCTAATTCTTGACCGTTATTTTGTTTTGATCGCTCCCCTGCGTTTCTGTGTTCGTCACTTCTGAGCGGCGCATGCGCAACGCTGACCGGATCTGCTTCTGTTTACAACAGTGAGCGCAAGCAAGATTCAAGTGATTATTACGTTTCGAATATGGATATTTTTCTTACAAAAACGCATCGATTCGCTACAGAAGGCCTTTGTTCAAGCCAAGAGGAGACTGGTTTTCCTTTGCTAAAGTAAGGAAACTTTGCTTCTTTTGATCCTGTAAACAAACGTTGGTTTTCACGAGACTCACCGGTGCATGCGCAACGCTGAACTCATACGTCATTCTCCCGGAGCTGCTTCCCTTTACAACAGTGAGCGCAAGCTAGATTAAAGTGATTATTACGTTTTGAATATGGATATTTTTCTTACAAAAATGCATCGATTCGCTACAGAAGACCTTTGTTCACCCCCCCGGAGCCGTGTGAGACACCTTTTTTTATGGATGGGCGCTTTTTATTTAAGTTCTTCTGGACTGAAGAAATGCAACACCCGCTGATTGGCATTAAACAGCTTGAAAGATCAAAGACAATTTTTTATATAACTCTGACTGGATTCGTCTGAAAGAAG
>NW_015635537.1:14813-17578 GCF_001515625.1 Sinocyclocheilus rhinocerous
GCTAGATTAAAGTGATTATTAAGTTTTGAATATGGATATTTTTCTTACAAAAATGCATCGATTCGCTACAGAAGACCTTTGTTCACCCCCCCGGAGCCGTGTGAGACACCTTTTTTTATGGATGGGCGCTTTTTATTTAAGTTCTTCTGGACTGAAGAAATGCAACACCCGCTGATTGGCATGAAACAGCTTGAAAGATCAAAGACAATTTTTAATATAACTCCGACTGGATTCGTCTGAAAGAAGAAAGTCCTATACACCTAGGATGCCTCGGGGGTGGGTAAAACGCAGCCTAATTTTAATTTTTGGGTGAACTAACCCTTTAAGGCACATTTATCCCATTATCTCGTTTCAGTGAGCACTGCTCTGTCTGTATAAAGAGCACACAGTCTATCTGGACTCCATGTTTTCAGCAGTAATGAGTGTATTGACAGGTTGCTTTGTTTGTGTGTGCAGGCAATCGTTGCAGCGTTTGCAGTTTCAGGATATTCCTCCACCTATTATAGAGCAGGCAGTAAACCCTTTAACCCCCTTCTGGGGGAAACGTATGAATGTATCCGTGAAGACAAAGGATTCTGCTTTTTTTCTGAACAGGTACGAATTCATGTATCTCACACACACACTATAGCTGCAGTACCTGTTCCAGGTGAGTTCCTGTCCTTCACTGTAGCACTGCACCACTTCCTCTGTGTGTGTGTTTGTCTGTGTGTCTGTGTGTGTGTGTGTGTGTGTTTGTTTGTTTGCTTGAGGCAAGGCCATCGATAGTCCTCTGGCTAAGGTTCTTCCTGCGTGACTTGAAAAGGGTCTTTGTCAGCAGTGAACTTTCCCACAGGCTGTGTGTCTGACATAATGCAGTGTGTTCATAGAGGGCCGTGATGAGAGAGAAACACTTGCACAGGCTCACTGTAGTGTAATTTATCTTGCTTTATCTCACATCCACACACTCTGGAATAAACTGACCGACATGTGTCTCTCCACTGGAGTCTGAAGATCTGTGAGAATGAAACCGATTCCCCTGCAGCCCTTCATTTTACCCTTCAAACTTTTGTTGTTTTCAAACTGAATCAGCTGAACAATTACATTTGAATTTAATATTGGCCTTTACAAAGGAAAGCAACCATTCCAGGGGAACATTTTAGAGGCAATTTTTTATGGCTCAAGGAGGGATCGTTCTCCCAAAAAGGAAAATTGTCTGTTAATTTACTCACCCACAGGCCATCCAAGATGACTTTCTTTCTTGAGTAGAACAATAAAGAAGATTTTTATCTGAAAACGGTCCTTGATTATTCATAAAATGCAAGTCACCAGCTACCGTTACTCCGAGTGGCAACATCCGTGGCTTGTGATGATATATTGAGGTCTTATGATGCGAAACGATCGGTCTGTGCAAGAAAATAATTTTATTTACAACATTATTACCTGTAATCCATAGCCTCAGCCCTCAAACAGTCGCAAATGAATCATTCTTTTGAACCGGTTCTTTTTGGTGCACGAGTTGAGCCAGTTTACCAAATTGGACTGAACCATCTGAAGCAGTTTCCTCAAACAGTCACTGAACGGAGGAAACAGTTGAAAGAGTAAAATTAAAGTTTTTATGGTTTCTCATGGTTGCTCATGTGAAACGGTGAGTTTATTAAGTAGTTATATGCTGATTAAGTAATGGTATATATGTTTTAGACATGTAAAACATCTATGTTTCACATCATTATTTGGTGCTTTAATAATATAATTCCGTATATGTGACATCATTGTGTGATAACATCCTAAACAAACGTATGAATCAGTTATTTGAACCAGTTCATTGAAGCAGTTCGCAGAAAAGAATAAATTTTTCCGTTTGCCTGAGGCTCTGAATTACAGGTAATAATGTTGTAAATAATGTTCAGTTTCTTGCACAGACTGATTGTTTTGCATCATAACACCTCAGTATATCATCAGGAGCCACGGGTATTAATTTTGTGTTGCCTGATATGTTCTGTTTGACTTTCTTTCTTTACTGAAGAAAAAAACCTGGGGTTGAGCAAATTAAGAGCAAATGCTCATTTTGGGGTGAACTATCCCTTTAATTGAGTTTTTGATGAATGAATTGATGTTTCTTTTAAATACCAGCTTTTTCTTAAATGTTTCTCTTAAAACAGGGGTGTCAAATTCAGTTTCTGGAGGGCCTCTGTCCTGCAGAGGTTAGCTCCAACCCTAATTAAACACCTGAACCAGCTAATCAAGGTCTTAAGGCTTGCTAGAAATTTCTATGCAGGTGTGTTGAAGCAGGTTGAAGCTAAACTCTGCAGAACAGTGGTCCCGGAGTTCGACACGTCTTAAAAAATAATAAAAACAAATGAGACATACTGTATGAAATGAATATGAGAGCAGCTCAAATCATTCAGTTTTGGATAATTTGATGGGAAATCTTTGACTTTTGGTGTTTGGCAAATCTGAGCACAGTTTGAGACACTATTGGGATCTCATGAGGAGTTATTTATAAAGCACAAAGTATGCTTCAGTTTTGACACGAAAGCATAGCATCAGTGTTAATTTTGACAGCAAATTTTGATTTAGTTTTAGCCAGTCTTTTGACTGAAATGGCATTTAGTTTGTCATATTTTAGTCATCTGAATTGTTTTTAGTTTTAGTCTAGTTTTAGTCGACTAAATACCATAAGATTTTAGTCGACTAAATCTACAGTAAATTTAGTCGGCTAAAATCGAATGGGTTTAGTTACATTGTAATGCATTTACTAAGCATTTCTCTAAAATTTCCAAACTCAT
>NW_015635537.1:17649-21891 GCF_001515625.1 Sinocyclocheilus rhinocerous
GATTTTAGTCGACTAAATTTACAGTAAATTTAGTCGGCTAAAATCGAATGGGTTTAGTTACATTGTAATGCATTTACTAAGCATTTCTCTAAAATTTCCAAACTCATCATATAGGTTTGATATTAAAGGGGTGGTTCACTGGTTTTTTTCTAAGCTTGATTGTGTTTAGACACACAACATGCCTTTATGTTAAAATTAAATAAAACCACTTCTCATAAAGAACAAGAACATGGTCTTCTTTTCAATTAAATACCAATGGTTATATAGGCTAATTATACATTTTTTATAACAACTTTACCATATTCTTCATTCTTTCAAGCAGATTTTCAAGCAATTTAGATTAATCTTTAGGGCTACTAAAGTGATTCAGTCAAGAGTGTCAACAGTCAAGATTTTTTGTCAACAATCAACCAGTGTTTCCCCTGCCATTATATTCGCTTTTCCATGCGTTTTTGTAAGAAAATATCCATACTATGGATATTTATATTAATATTAATAAGATATATATATTAATATGGACCAAAAGGTCCACTTCCGCCTTGCCAAAGATCTCCCAAATTTTTTTAACCGTCTGCGGATGAAGCATCCACTCCTCTGAGGGGACTTTGCTTGGTGACAACATGTCCGCTCCTTGGTTCAGTTTGCCCGGAAAGTGCGCTGCTTTCAGCGAGCGCAGGTTGAGCTGATCCCATTCCAGGAGGTGCTCTATCAGCACAAAGAGGCGCCTCGAGGAAAACCCTCCCTGGCGATTTATGTAGGATTTATGTATGCTGTCCGAGCAGACCAGAACGTGGTGTCCCCTCAGGTCTGGTAGGAAGGTTTGACAGGCCCGACATACCGGCAGCATTTCGAGGCTGTTGTTGTGAATACCTTCCTCTGCTTTCGACCAGTGGCAGAAAGTCGGATTTCCTTCGTGCAGAGCTCCCCAACCCGTGTTGGAAGCATCTGTCGAAACCACCTTTCTCCTGCAGACCATTCCCAGGGGGGCGCCCTGTTCCATCCACTGAGCATTCTTCCAAGGGGTCAGGGCTGTTACACAGGCCTGGTCTACCCTGATAAGCAGGCGTCCGTTGTGCCACGCATGGGATGGAGCCCGCTGTTTCAGCCAGTACTGAAGGGGACGCATACGAAGCAGGCCCAACTGTAGCACTGGAGATGTTGTGGCCATAAGGCCCAGCATATTTTGAAAGCTTGAGGGGGCGAGAGGCACCGGCCTTGAAGGAAGCAGCTGTGAAGGGAGCAGCTGTATGAGCAGAGCATGCTCTGTCGCGACCACCACTCTCATTTGGGTTGAGTCGAACACTGTTCCCAGGAACAATACTCGTTGGCTGGGGGACAGTGCACTCTTGGCAAAATTGACCCTGAGCCCCAGGCATTCTAAGTGGCTAAGGAGGAAGGCTCTAGAGATAGTGACTACGTAGATAGTGACTCCGCCTCCAACTGGGCCAGAACGAGCCAGTCATCGAGGTAATTGAGAATGCGGATTCCCTTCTGCCTCAGAGGGGAAAAAGACGCATCCATGCACTTCGTGAAAGTGTGTAGAGCCAGGGACAGCCTGAAGGGAAGGACTGTATAATGATAAGCCACTCCCTCGAAGGCGAATCTCAAGAATGGCCTTTGATGGGGGGCTATCTGGATGTGAAAGTAGGCGTCTTTCAGGTCCAGAGAAAAGAACCAGTCCTCTGGGCGGATTTGCGAGAGGATCTGTTTCAGTATAATCCTCCTGAATGGCCGTCTCATGAGGGCACGATTCAGACGTCTGAGATCGAGGATGGGCCGTAGGCCACCATACTTCCTGGGGATGAGGAAGTAACGGCTGTAGAAGCCTGACTCGCTCTGGGCCGGAGGAACCACCTCTATGGCTCCTTTTTCCAGCAAATTCCTCACTTCGGCACGCTGGTCTACCCTGATAAGCAGGCGTCCGTTGTGCCACGCATGGGATGGAGCCCGCTGTTTCAGCCAGTACTGAAGGGGACGCATACGAAGCAGGCCCAACTGTAGCACTGGAGATGTTGTGGCCATAAGGCCCAGCATATTTTGAAAGCTTGAGGGGGCGAGAGGCACCGGCCTTGAAGGAAGCAGCTGTGAAGGGAGCAGCTGTATGAGCAGAGCATGCTCTGTCGCGACCACCACTCTCATTTGGGTTGAGTCGAACACTGTTCCCAGGAACAATACTCGTTGGCTGGGGGACAGTGCACTCTTGGCAAAATTGACCCTGAGCCCCAGGCATTCTAAGTGGCTAAGGAGGAAGGCTCTAGAGATAGTGACTACGTAGATAGTGACTCCGCCTCCAACTGGGCCAGAACGAGCCAGTCATCGAGGTAATTGAGAATGCGGATTCCCTTCTGCCTCAGAGGGGAAAAAGTTGCATCCATGCACTTCATGAAAGTGCGTGGAGCCACGGACAGTCCAAACGAAAGGACCATGTATTGATAAGCCACTCCCTCAAAGGCGAATCTCAAGAATCGCCTGTGGTGGGGGGCTATCTGGATGTGAAAGTAGGCATATCGAGGTAATTGAGAATGCGGATTCCCTTCTGCCTCAGAGGGGAAAAAGCTGCATCCATGCACTTCATGAAAGTGCGTGGAGCCAGGGACAGTCCAAACGAAAGGACCATGTATTGATAAGCCACTCTCTCAAAGGCGAATCTCAAGAATCGCCTGTGGTGGGGGGCTATCTGGATCTGAAAGTAGGCGTCTTTCAAGTCCAGAGAAATGAACCAATACTCTGGCCGGATTTGCAAGAGGATCTGCTTCAGTGCAATCATCCTAAACGGCCGTTTCATGAGGGCGCGATTCAGGCGTCTGTGATCGAGGATGGGCCGCAGGCCACCATCCTTCTTGGGGACGAGGAAGTAACGGCTGTAGGAGCCTAACTCGCTATGAGCTGGAGGCACCATCTCTATGGCTCCCTTTGCCAGCAGATTTTTCACTTCGGAGCGCAGGACGTGTGCGTCCTTTTGTGCCTCCGTGAAATACACGGCGAAGCCTTCGACCGCTGGCCCGAGCAGACCGGCGGGAGAGACCGGGGCATCAAGGAAGGGAACCTTGTCAGCGTCCTTGATTTCCATCAAGGTCAGCCATAAGTGGCGCTCGAGCACCACCAGTCTGGCCATGGAATGCCCTATATGTGTTTTATATACATAAGATACAGTAAGAACATGAAAAAAGAAACAAAGTAAAACAAACTGACAAATACAATAAAACAAAGATACAAATGAAATAAACCATGCTTTAATTTTTTTTCATGGAGGCCTTCTAACATTTTTGTTCTGGTAAGTAATATAGCCTACAAAAGAAATCTAATAAAATAAGCAAGTGTAAAATAACACTGCATAGTTTTCACTGTATAATTTGATAGCTTAATGCTCAATAAAGCTAACGTTATTCAGATTAAGAGCTGTGAGTGATTTTCTCTTTGCATTTTGTTGTTTAATTAACTTATGGCTCAATCGTCAGAAGGTGACTGCATATAAATTGATACACATCGGATTTTCTCCCAGCTGTTCACATCCACTTAAGACATAAACTGTGTTTAAGTAAATACTCCAAGCTGACCATTTTGACATATTTTTGTGTGTATTTGATCATTTGGACACACACATTTAAAATCCAAAGTGTAATTTGCTTATCCATTTTGGAGCACGCACACACAATTTAGCCTAGGGAACAGCGTCTCTTGCACGGGTTATTGTGCTTTCAGCTTTTTATCATACATGTCCCGCAATTTAGCAACAGTAAAGACTGCATTTTACAACAATCACAGATTGTGCTGATTCTGATGTTAAGTTTGGGTTTTAGGAAGGAACGAATGTGCACCGATGTGAAGGGAAAGATGTTGAGCTAGACGAAACGTGGCTAGTTTTTAATAATTTTACCTCATATCATCTTTTCCAAGATCCTTGGAAGCCAACATCGAAATCAACAATAAAATTGGCTTAATATCACAGCCACAGGCCTAAAGTGTAAGCAGACGTTTGAATGTTTAGTTCTCTCCTCTATCATCACAATTAACCTGTTGAGCGGTACGGTCCCACATATGGGATTTTTTTTTCCGTGCCCCTGGGAGTATGGTCCCACATATGGGATTTTTATTTCCGTGCCCCTTGGAGTATGGTCCCACATATGGGATTTTTATTTCCTTGCCCCTGGGAGTATGGTCCCACATATGGGATTTTTATTTCTGTGCCCCTGGGAGTATGGTCCCACATATGGGATTTTTATTTCCGTGCCCCTGGGAGTA
>NW_015635537.1:22331-31775 GCF_001515625.1 Sinocyclocheilus rhinocerous
GGTCCCACATATGGGATTTAGAACGTTCAGTGACGTCACATAACTGCCAAATTCAAACTGCGTTTTCGCGCTTTGGCTGACGCTGAGACGCCGCTGCACTTGTCATATAATCACAACTATGCAGTGTTTTTAACCACATGTTTTATTTAGGTTTCAGACATTTAAATACACAAGTACTAGTAAAACAATACATTTAGAGTTTGTAAAATACACACGGATGTTTATGGAAGTAGCAATAACAATCCATTTAAATATAATTTGCTGACGTGTTTTATTAATATCAGATACACATAGTGTAAGTAACAATAAAGTTCACTCTATTCTTCTCCCAGTTCACCGGCCACTTATTTGCATGTATTTTGGGAGAAATTGATGAATTTACGTGCTGTAAATCTGACTGACAGGACTCTGAACTGCAGCGCAAACAAACATGGCAGCGCCCATCTCACGTTACAGCTCACGATCAAGATCATTTAGAACGTTTTTTAAACGACAAAACACACTCATTTACACATATTTGTGAATCGGAATATCAGATAGTTGATGATATGGTAAGTTTATGAATATTTCGAAGAAAAACGAAATAAAAGCGATCCATCTGTCATACAGTGTTACTGTGGCCGCGGTGTGTCACGTGACAAGCATGACGCGTCGACATGGAAACAATAAGGAGAAACGTTCTAAAATAACGGTCGCCTAAAAAAACTCACTCTGGGGGGACCGCTAGAATATTTTAAACTCACCAGTGAAAGGGTTTTTCATGTTGTGCGCTCTGTAGCTCCTCCGCATGAGCGCGATCTCTCTTCAGAATTGCGAATAGCAAAAATGCATCATAGACAAATAATGCATCATAGTCCTAATATTATTGCATATAAAAACCGCTGGCGACTCTGGCAAGATGGAATTTGCAAGATAATGTCTATATAGCAATAATAAATGCATGTGTATTTTCTTAATTTCTCCAGTAGATGTCTCAACAGCAGAACCATTAACGTCAGAGCTTATCGATACTCTGGCCTTTCATAATTTAGCCCCGGGGCCCATTTAATACTGGGTTACGGTCAGTGTTGGGAAGGTTACTTTGGAAATGTAATAGGTTACAGATTCGGTACCCATCTCTACCGATAGGTCTAACTCAATCTGACATAATGGCATCTTTATCACATGGCACAGCTGATTGGTTCTTGTTGTATCAGCAGCCAATGTGTGCTGCTCAACATTTCAGAAACCCTCCACCTTCCCCAGCTCCACCTGTATAGATCTGCTATGGGGTGATTCATGTATGCTATATGGGGGTTATTCATATATATGTGCAGCAGAAGTATTTCTCGCATGCTTAAAGCAACATGTTGTGGATGTGTTGGCAGTAACAAATCTCGGTACTTGCTCTGCCGCAGCAGCAGCGTAGCAGATCTATTCCGCCAATACCAAACACATTAACATTGTCATGTATATTACCATGCCAAACCCTCCGAGAGTTGTCATGACAGAAATCTAGTTAATATTAATTTATGTGAATTAATTTTGCTATAGAAATGCTTCTTGCTGTGCTTTATTAATAAACTTGTGCGGGTGATTACATCTTTCTGTCTGTGTACAGGTGAGCCATCATCCGCCCATCTCCGCTTGTCACTGTGAGTCACAGAACTTCACCTTCTGGCAAGGTAAGACTGATACCACTCCTATATTTAACTCTCAAAGACTTTTTATTATCACACTCAAGTGTGTGTGTGTGTGTGTGTGTTTGTGTGTCAGACGTCAGATGGAAGAATAAGTTTTGGGGAAAGTCTATGGAGATTCTTCCCATCGGAACAGTGAATGTCATGCTGCCCAGGTACAGTCCTGTCTGTTTCTCTGCACCATTTATTCACCCTGCATCTGTCCCTTCGTCTGCCTGACTCTGTGTCATGTTTTTTTGCATGTGTTGGCAGTTTTGGTGATCACTATGAATGGAACAAAGTGACGACGTGCATCCACAACATTCTGAGCGGGAGGCGATGGATTGAACATTACGGCGAGGTCACGATCAGAAACACCCGCAACACTACCTGCATCTGCAAACTCACCTTTGTTAAGGTACATGCTCATCTGCAACAGCATATATATATATCACAAATGGGTAAGTCCATGGTTCTCAACCACTAGGGGGCCACTAGTCTTAAATTTTTAAAAATGTAGTTATATTAAAATAATTGTAATTAAAATGATTTTAAAAAACACCAAAAATAAAGATGTACATTATAACATTATACTGACATCATATTTTTGAGTTTATTTTTATTAAAAGACAAGTACAGGGCCGGCATGATATAATTATTTATATTGTTTCATGAATATCAAGTCAAAGTTTTTATTTCATTTTTATTTTCATTATAAAAAAAAACACCAAAAATAAAGATGTACATTATAACATTATACTGACATCATATTTTTGAGTTTATTTTTATTAAAAGACAAGTACAGGGCCGGCATGATATAATTATTTATATTGTTTCATGAATATCAAGTCAAAGTTTTTATTTCATTTTTATTTTCATTATTGTTTAATATGTTGGCCTCTGCAATTTTTCTTTTTGTTTTATGTAGCAATATTATTCAGTTCAATTCAGTTCAGTTCATTAATCATCTGAATGCTGTTTAGTAGCTTTTTAGTTTCATAGATTTGCTTATGCACACGACGAATATGTGAATGGTCCACTAGCTGGGGATACTTTGTGTTACGTCATCGCCCCGGTTTCATTACTTCAGACGCCTCATCTATAGTGCTGCTCTGGCGCCGGCTCTGCAGAAGCTTAGATAGGAGGGCCTTTGAATCGATTGAGAACCAGTGGTTTAGATGGTGGTGTTTATGCAAACTAACATACACTAGTCGAGTTTTCAGATAAGTTTAACAGCCTAAAAGAATGAGCAGTCTTTATTTTACTTTGTTTGTATGGTAAAATGTGTAATCTCACACTGTGGATGCTCAAATGAACAGAGCGGTGTTTTGAAAGCAGACTGACAGTTTTGGGCTTTATATGGTAAATAAATCTACAAATGATGAACTTATAGTTGTCTGTCCACACATCACATTTAAAGAAAACAACCAACCAGTGTAATGAACTCTATACTAACTGTACACTACCGTTCAAAAGCTTGGGGTTGGTAATATATTTTTTAATGTTTTTGAAAGAAGATTCTTAAAGTATGTTCACAATTATATGATCAAAAATTCAGTGAAATCAGTAATATTGTGAAACATTATTACAATTTAAAAGAACTGTTTTTGATTTGAATATATTTTTAATTGTAATTTATTCCTGTGATGGAATTACAAATTATTTAAAATGATTTAGGAATTATGAAATGGTTTTTATGATTATCAGTGTTCAAAACAGTTGTCATGTTTCATGTTTTTGTGGAAACCATGATACTTTTTTTTCCAGATTCTTTAGTAACTAAAAAGTTCAAAAGAACACATTTATTTAAAATGTCTTTACTGTCACTTTTGTATAGGTAAAATTTTATCCGCTCTATATTTGCAACAGAAGGCCATGTGCACATTGTTTCATAATCATATCATGAATCAGAATCTAAATGTGGGGTGTCTAGAGATTCCCAGTCCTAATCTGTGTGTGTGTGTGTGTGTGTGTGTGTGTGTCTCTCCAGGGAAACTACTGGAGCTCGAATGTGAATGAGGTGCAAGGATCAGTAATTTATTCCTGTGATGGAATTACAAATCATTTAAAATGATTTAGGAATTATGAAATGGTTTTTATGATTATCAGTGTTCAAAACAGTTTTTGTGGAAACCATGATACTTTTTTTTCCAGATTCTTTAGTAACTAAAAAGTTCAAAAGAACACATTTATTTAAAATGTCTTTACTGTCACTTTTGTATAGGTAAAATTTTATCCGCTCTATATTTGCAACAGAAGGCCATGTGCACATTGTTTCATAATCATATCATGAATCAGAATCTAAATGTGGGGTGTCTAGAGATTCCCAGTCCTAATCTGTGTGTGTGTGTGTGTGTGTGTGTGTGTGTCTCTCCAGGGAAACTACTGGAGCTCGAATGTGAATGAGGTGCAAGGATCAGTGATGGACCAGGAGGGAAAAGTCATTCACAGACTGTTTGGGAAATGGCATGAGGGTCTGTACTGTGGAGTCCCACCTTCAGCCAAATGCATCTGGAGACCAGGTATATACACTCACAGGGTCCAGAATGAACACCCACAATGTGCCAATTGTTAGTAGAAAGTGGACTGGCACAGTATGTAATATAAAAGGTAATAAAATGTACCTAAAGTAATACCCTCACTTAAAGGGGTCATGAACTGCCTCTGTTTTGTATGTTGTACTGTTCTCTGAGGTCTACTTATAATGTTATCAAGATTTTTACATAAAAAATCATAATTTAGAAGTAATAAGCTACTTTCTGTCCTGTTTTAACCCCCCTCATTAGAACGCTCTGTTTGAATTGGCGTAGAAGATTGTAGATTAGGAAGTAAACGCCCACTGCTGTGATTGGCTAATAGTTGTGTATCTTTGACAGCCTACATCCTTCACAGATGGATGCTGCTGTGATTAGGTTTAAAACGCATAAATACTCATATCAAACGATCGTTTAACTGTTTAACAGACAAAGCAATAGTGACCACGTAGTAACAACAGTTACTCACACTTGTGTCTTGCGACATTACTGTCATATCCAATATATTCAGCACAGCATCATCTTTTAGTTTCAATCTTTCTGAAAATCCTGTGTCGAATTGTTCCTTGTTTGTAAATGAGTCTGCGATAAAATGAAGTGAACAATGGACCAAGTTTTTACCGACGCAGTCTGGGTCTTCATTAAAAATAAAGTCCATCCACTCTTTCCTAACGTTGGGATCAGAAGGAAGACAAAGCAAATACTATTTTTTCCACAACTTGGCACTGCACAGCGTCATGTTGTCTTCGCAGCATCTTTATCGTTTGGTTTCTTCATAGATCTGAGCATTCGCCTCTCTCGTAAACACTATATGTGTGAATCTGTGGGCGGGGCTAAACAGGCAGCGCTGTAGAAGCAGGCGCTGATCTTCTTCTGCGGAGGCGGTGCTTATCCACACTATTACATCATAGAGTGGCACATTCCACAAGCTGTCGTTTTAACAGACTGGCTTCAATATAAGCTGTTTTTTGACTAATGAGAAAGTTGTGAGTTCTGAAACTTACAGGATGTTTTTATAGTACAGTGACCTCTTATATGTCAAATGATCAAGGGAATTTTGGTTTCTCAGTTCATGACCCCTTTAAGTGAGGTGAGTGGATCATACCAAAGAGATCCTAACCAGTCTACTAATGAAAAGATCAGTATTTGTTATGCATTTTTGGACCTACATCTCATCACTTACGTTTTTTATTTATTTATTAATTAATAGTTTTATTCAGAAAGGACATGTTAAGTTTATCAAAAGTGACAGTAAAGACTACACTATTACTATTTCTTTTTTAAATGAATGCTGTTCTTTTGAACTTTCTATTCATCAAAGATATACAAGTATTAAGCAGCGCAACTGTTTTTAACAGTGATAATATTAAGAAATGTTTATTGAGCAGCAAATCAGCATATTAGAATGATTTCTGAAGGATGATGTGACACTGAAGACTGGAGTAATGATGCTGAAAATACAGACATTTTATATTCCAATGTTATTTCACTTAATTACTATTTTACTGTAAAAAAAAAAAAAAAACTTAGTGACCTCAAACTTTTGAACTGTAATGTATGATTTTTGTCTGGTGAAGAAGAAAAAGTAAGTGGCCGACTTGGGCCAACAAGTAACTACCCAAACACTGTGGCAGAACCGTAGAAAGTACATGGGTAAATTTAATAAAGCACACTTTAATGGCCAGTAGGAAATATCCATGATAATAAATTATATGTCAAATGATCAAGGGAATTTTGGTTTCTCAGTTCATGACCCCTTTAAGTGAGGTGAGTGGATCATACCAAAGAGATCCTAACCAGTCTACTAATGAAAAGATCAGTATTTGTTATGCATTTTTGGACCTACATCTCATCACTTACGTTTTTTATTTATTTATTAATTAATAGTTTTATTCAGAAAGGACATGTTAAGTTTATCAAAAGTGACAGTAAAGACTACACTATTACTATTTCTTTTTTAAATGAATGCTGTTCTTTTGAACTTTCTATTCATCAAAGATATACAAGTATTAAGCAGCGCAACTGTTTTTAACAGTGATAATATTAAGAAATGTTTATTGAGCAGCAAATCAGCATATTAGAATGATTTCTGAAGGATGATGTGACACTGAAGACTGGAGTAATGATGCTGAAAATACAGACATTTTATATTCCAATGTTATTTCACTTAATTACTATTTTACTGTAAAAAAAAAAAAAAAACTTAGTGACCTCAAACTTTTGAACTGTAATGTATGATTTTTGTCTGGTGAAGAAGAAAAAGTAAGTGGCCGACTTGGGCCAACAAGTAACTACCCAAACACTGTGGCAGAACCGTAGAAAGTACATGGGTAAATTTAATAAAGCACACTTTAATGGCCAGTAGGAAATATCCATGATAATAAATGCTCTCAATTTAGCAGTCATTTGCGGTTATGACCCTACACAACACAACAGAGGGCAGATCTAATGCTGTGTAGGCAGTCGGATGTTTGAGAGTGATGCTAATGCTAATGTTCCACATACAGTATCTCACAGAAGTGAGTACACCCCTCACATTTTTGTAAATATTTTATTATATCTTTTCATGTAACAACACTGAAGAAATGACACTTTGCTACAATGTAAAGTAGTGAGTGTACAGCTTGTATAACAGTGTAAATTTGCTTTCCCCTCAAAATAACTCAACACACAGCCATTAATGTCTAAACCACTGGCCACAAAAGTGAGTACACCCCAAAGTGAAAATGTCTCTAGAAATGATTTCGACCTTGTTTTGAAGGATTCCGTAAAGCCTTGCTTATCTTTGAAAGGCTTTGACAGCTGTGGCTTTTCATGTGTTTGTGTTGTAGGAAAACCTCAGCTTATAAAGACTCAATGAAATGATGTGACACATGCAGTATTGGCGTATTTACTAGTGAAACCGCAAAGTGAAAGTAACATAGATGAGAACAATGAAGACGGTTCATGAAAAGGAATAATTCCAGTCAGTTCCTTTGTAACAAACTGACCAGAAAACCACTTGCTATTAAGACTATAAGACTATTTGCTATTACTAGTGGCTGGAAGAGATGGTATTAGGTAGAGGCCGGGACATTGTGATTTTAGAGTGCATTGTTTAGACGGACATTCCTATGCACCATTTGTATCAATATTTTAGGCCTATTTTTCCAGAGAAGAATTTTAAACGTGTTACCTGTTAAAAGTTTAGTTTTCCTTCTGGTCATAGAGCTTTTTATATTAATGCAGCGGTGTTCTATGTGGGGTAGAATCTGTGATCTCTGACCCAGTTCGTTTGCTGGCTTCCATGGCTACAGTACGCGGAGTTTTCCACAATCTGGCAACCAATGTGGGTGGTGAAAATACTATTGGGTAAACTGGCAGGGGGCGGAGTCACACAGAGCAAAACAAAAACAGACATTCCGACACGGAACACACATTCTACTCAATGTAGAATAACTGGCTGGCAGCTTTTTTTTCTCTAAAAAATAAGAATGTTAGAATGTTTTCTACAAATCTGCAAATGTGTCATGGTATTTTTATTACATATCATACAAAAATTTTTTTTTTTATAGTTTTAGTTATAATAATTTAGTAATAATAACAACACTAAAAGAGACTTTAAAGGGGCTGTATGTAATTTTTTGACTGCTATAAATTACATACAGCACCTTTAAGATTCCTTTTCGTGTTAATTATTATAACTAAAACTATAAAAAGTATTTTTAATACTAAAAATATAAATATTAAATGAATATACATTTTAGATGAAAAACTTAAGCTTCCAAAACTTGAAAATTAGAACAGTTGCCTTTGAGTTGAAGTACTAAAATTACTAAAATTAAAACTAAAATAAAAATATAGGGTAAAAACTATTAAAACGGACTATTATTGACAATTATAATAAAAATATTAAAACCTAAAATATTAATAAATATTATAATAGCATGTAAATAATCCTGGTTTTAGGGATGTTAAGTGATAATATGATGTTATAATTTCAACAAAATGAACTGGAACGTGTGTAAACGTTCTTTCGATCATACAGTATGTGATTAATTTTAAAGCAGAAAGTAGCCATTTCAACACTAATCATGTAAAACTGTGCTGTGCATCTCTTAAGAATCAGAGCCTGTTTTTACTTGATATTTTGAGTGAAAATACTTAAATGAACTAATGAAATGCTCAGCCTTTCATGTCATTTTGTAATTAAACGCCATTTTAAAGTGTCTCAAATGTATTTTCCTGCTCCCTGAGAGAGTTTCTTGCTTAGTTCAGCTCTTTCAGAACTCCTAGAAACCAGTGGAACAAAGTTTGCGCTGAGTAATCATCTGTGGTGAAGCTCTGGTTTAATGTCTCACAGGTATCTGGAGGAAGGAAATGTCCAGATGGCATCAGCTGAGAAACAAAGAATCGAAGAGCAGCAGAGAAACAGGAGGAAGTGGCTGGAGGAGAACAACATCAAACACCAGCCGCGATTCTTTAAGTGAGTGCACTTCATCTGCCTGCCTCTTCTTCTTCTGCTATTGAACTCCTGTCATGTAGACAGAACCTTCTCTCTGTATTGATCTCTTCCTGCTCTCGGGTTTTAATGAGGAGTCACCCATTTCACAGGCTTTGGGCAAAATTAATAATTTAAAAAAACAAACAAACAAACAAAAAAAACTCCTTTTAATTTAGGAGTTTGAAATTTGGAAGTGGAATTGCAATTCAGAGAAATTCAACAGTCACAATAATGTTAGCATTTAATTTTGACTAATTTTAATGATTAATATGACAAATTATACTAATATTTAGTCCCTAATATGTAATCACCCAGCACCCTAGGTTATATAGAATAAAATTACATCTATATTTATTTAAAAATTGAAATTAAAAGATCATGACATTTTCTGTTTAGTTTCTGCGAAAATGTATTTTACTATATTTTACTGCAGAAATGTATTCTGTTTATTGTCTGTCTGGCTCCCTCAGTGTCTTTTTGACCAATTATGGTTACACTTATATTATACACTTATATACTTATATTGTCCTTATAAAGCTCAGTAGTTATTTGCACAAAATACTGATAGCGGTATTTGCTAACTAACACTGTCATTCTTTTAGTGACCCATAACATTCAACCGCAAATGTATTTTTGAATCTAACAGGACTGAATGCAAAGTGCAAAGCCAGGATATACAGTACCTATTCAGATTATAAACATGCAAATTTACTGTGACCTGTGACAGATTATGAAACGCTTTCTTCATTCTTCAGTGAATGAAATTATT
>NW_015635537.1:31811-34211 GCF_001515625.1 Sinocyclocheilus rhinocerous
TTTTTTTTGTTCTTAAGATTATTCTAAAGATAAACTTATTGCTGTCAAGATAGGCTTTAAAAAAACATGGGTGTCTATGCAGTAGAGATGTGTATTTTTTCATTTTTTTTATTTGTGCTACATGACAGAAAAAGATGCTTTTAACCCTCATGTTGTGTTCCGGTCATTTTGACCCAGAGGGGATTTTATTTTTCCTGAAAACGCTAGTTATGAGACTAAAACCTACTGTATCGCATTAGACTAAAACCTACTGTCTGTGCTCACACAGGGTATAATAACAACCCAACCCAACTTTTTTGGGACTTTTTTTCCCACCTTGTTACACTTGTGCTGTCAAAAATGACCAGACCACAAAAATTTACTTATGTCTTATGCTATATTATTACCAAATATTGGATTCAAACTTTTTTAATCAACTTTTCTTAAAAGTTATGAAATTATCAAAGGTTTTTTATTTCTTTTTACAACCATTTTACTCTAGGCCTCATTCATGTGAGCTAATTCACCTCAGTTTTTGAGTGAATATTTACAAAATTACAAAATACACAAATAATGCTTTTTTTCTTCTCAAAAACAGAGGTGCATGAGTTTAGATCAGCTAGGCCTACAATTAATAAGTTCCAAAAAATCATTAGAATATTAAGTAAAGATCATGTTTCATGAAGATATTTTGTAAATTTCCTACTGTAAATATATCAAAACTTAATTTTTGATTAGTAATATGCATTGCTAAGAACTTCATTTGGACAACTTTAAAGGCGATTTTCTCAGTATTTGGATTTTTTTGCACCCTCAGATTCCAGATTTTCAAATAGTTGTATCTTTGCCAAATATTGTCCTATCCTAACAAACCATACATCAGGGGAAAGCTTATTTATTCAGCTTTCAGATGATGTATAAATCTTAATTTAAAAAAATTGACCCTTATGACTGGTTTTGTGGTCCAGGGTCACATTTGAGACTTAACCTAATTTTAACCTGTGCTTCCTCTGTGTAACAGGAAGGTTATGGACCGTAACCAGAGGGAGAGATGGGTGTCTAACAACACGTACTGGGAACTGCGCAAGGACCCTGGCTTCCTCAAACTAGAAAGCCCTGAGCTGTGGTAGATCCAGATACCTGTGCTGATGACGCCTTCACTGCTGACTGCAGATGCTTACTATGCAGAACAGGAGCAGCCTGGGACTTCCCTCTAGATTTGGATTTTATCTCCAGTAACAGACTGAGAAAAACAACAACAAACACTCTCTCCTCATCACTTCGGCAGGCTCCGCCTCCATAGTCTCCCTCTCCATAGTAACAGAGAGACAGTGCTGTTGTCAGGGCAAAAGTGAGAGCTGTAGAGCTGTCCACATGAAGCCGGTCGTGCTTCCTGTTAAGTCCTTGCCTTAAGAATTCGCTTCTCAACAACGTTTTACGCTTTTAGTGAAATTCCCTCAACTTCTTGGTTTAGATGGACTGAATTTGCTCTTAATTACATTCTGCATGTGTAGATGGCAGCTTTCATCGCCAATGTGCTACACGAACTCATCGAAACTACATTTAGACAATTTTAGTGGTATTTTTGTAAACGACCAAAAGAAGGGAATTGCTTTGGCAGTTAAAGCTGTGCCGTGACTCAATCTGTCCCTCTTCATATTTGACGGCAGCCATCAGAGGGGCGGCTCAGTGTGCTGAACATGTGACGGTTTTATAATTGTGCGCTCCACCTTTCAAACCCTGAAAGAGAGTTCCTGGACCCAACCTGCAACACTGTGCAGCAAGACCACAAAAGACACCCCAGGACTCAGACTCCTGAATCTCTGTAGCTGCAACTGTACATTAGCGCTCTTAATTTAAAGCAGAAGTGTGACATTTATGCTCCTCTAATTGCACCAAATCAAATTCAAGAAATTATTTTTTCCAAGCAGGTTCTACAAGCACTCGCCACCTTCAGAAAAACTAGTCAGTGCCCTGCGAAACAGATTATTACAGCTAGTTTTTGCCCTGAAGTCATGCCATTGGTTGAGCCAGAAGTCAGACGCTCACTGCATTTAAAGGGATAGTTCACCCAAAATTAAAAACCAGTTGTTTTCTTCCCCTCATGTCATTCCAAACCCATTTCAATTAGTTTGAAACGCAGTATTTGTAATAAACCTGAGCAGTTTCTGTCCTTCCATTTACAATTTCAGGTAACCAAAACTTGTAAAAGTTGTAAGTCGTTGTAAAACAAGCTTCCATGTTTACCATATTTTATGTGCTCTATGTATGTGTCGATCACTGTTTAGATGTAAATAAAAGTAAAACAATTTGCAGTTCATCATATCAAATAGCCATATCTCTAAAGAAGATTTGGATTAAAATGCTTGATAGCTTTATGACGCCTTTTTTTTTTTTTTTTTTTTTTTTTTTATTTTTGGT
>NW_015635537.1:34260-43552 GCF_001515625.1 Sinocyclocheilus rhinocerous
TATCTTTTCAGTTTTGGTTACCTTGACTTTCAATGTAAGGAAGAAAACCTCTCAGATTTCATTAAAAATATCTTCATTTGTGTTTCAAAAATTACTAGTCTGTCAATATGATGACAGAATCGTCTTTTTTGGGTGAACTATCCCTTCAAAACGCACCAGTGACCAGCATGTGTACACTGTATTTTCCCTCGACTCATTGTTCTGAACATGAACTTCACAACAAGAGCGGCAGCGGCCTCTGCTGGCATCTCAGTGCTACTGCATACTACATATTTCAGTGCCCTACATCTCTGCTTACAACATATAGGAGACGGATGTCAGCAAAGACCTGAGCAGTGTGTGGAATGGAAAGCTATCCTACTGCATACTACACGGTATGCTGTAACATTTCATGTAGTGTACTACATTTTCACATGACCTCACCATGCGTTTAATTCGGCAAAGTCCAGATTTCATCTCGGATATAAATTGTTTAAAAAAACAAACTGTTTTTAAAAAATTAAGAGTTAAAATGTGACTTTTGGAAGTCTGAGTAAATACTAATTCAAAAAGACGTTTAAAAATCTGATTTAATCTGTCACGGAAATGGACGGTGAAGTCAAGCATGATGCATTGTGGGATACATCATTCAGCGTACTCCGGTTGTATACTGCATTGCAAATTTGGAACCGGACCCTGCCATACTATTCTACGGAGCCCCGCACATGACATGCAATAAAAAATAAATCAATCGTGTGCACGATTTACTAATTTGTTCCCTCGATGTACTAAAACGTGCACATGATTACTATTTCGTTCCCTCGATTTGCTAAATCGTGCGCACAATTTACTAATACGTTCTCTTGATTTATAAATCTTGTGCAGGATTTAGCAAATCAAGGGAACGAATTAGTAAATCGTGCACACAATTTATAAATCGAGGGAACGAAATAGTAAATCGTGCACATGATTTAGCCTACTATTTTTTTCCTGCATGCCATACGTACTATTCTTACCATTTCTGGCACATATAGACATGAAGTAGTAAAAGTAGTATTCTAGTATGCGGTTCCGAACTCAAAACTCCAAATGAATCATCCAGGTATTTAGTGCATACTGAAAACGTCTATGTGCAAACTACAGAAATATGTTGCTGAAGTACGCTAGTATGCTATGCTGAATAGCATACTACCAAATACCGATTCTGCTGTATAACAGACTCGCAATATATACATTAACACTAAAAAGTTAAGATATTTCTATAGACTGCATTAAAAAAGACCATTTTTATTACCTAGATAAAACTGGATATGACTTCTTGAATTAAACTCGCTGAGATAAATCACGTGACAACAATGTAGCAGAATACATTTGCACAATGCATGCTGTTTTCCATACTGTTTTTAAAACAAGCAGTGTCCAGCATAGTATGTAGTACACTAATATTCTAATGCGAACGGACCTCTAGTTTCTTACGTTTGATCTCATTTGGACCTCATTCATCAAACACAAAATCATCCGTAAAATCATTCTCGTGTATTTTGTTGAATTCGATTCGCCTGCGCAGATCTGAATGTTTTATTTTCTTTAAATGTAGTTTTTTTTTTTTTTTTTTAAGTTTTAAAGATTTTTATTTTATGTGAGTAGATTAAAAAAAGAAACAGCAGAATGTCAGATGTAAAAAAAAAAAAGAAAAGAAAAAGCCAAAAACAGTGTAGTCACAGTGACAGAGATGATCTCTGCCATTAGTAGACCCGTATGTCGCTGTTTGAGTCCTTCACTGTGCCTTAACGCATATGTAACCATATCAACACACTCTACTGAGCACAGTCCATCCTCACCTTCTGCACACTGACGCACTTTCCTCCAGAAAGACCCTAAGAAATAGCAGGTCCTGTCGAGTTAGGGGAAGGCGTTGTAGTGAGTGCATCCGCTGTTAGTTTCTCACCATTGCATGAAAACATGTCACAGCCTGCCAATGATTTCTGATGCCTTATTAAAATGTCCGTTTAATTTCTATCTCGTTAGATCCTCACTGAGACGTCCTGCACTGTGTGTGGGGGTTTTAATCATGTGTTCAGCTTTCCTCTGAAGAAGTGCAATTGTAGGATGACATCTCTCTCTGTTCACAGCTGCTCCAGTGCTCCACTGCTGTACAGCTCCTGATGTGTCATTAGGACACTCTCCAGACCCGCCGTTTCACATTTAAACTCATAGTAAGAAATACATATTTGTGTTCCAAGTCATTATCGGTATCCTGTGTCTGTTGTTTATCGTCAGTCTCATTATTCAACTAGAATTCAGAACCTCATGAATTATTAACTATAATAATAATTTTTTTTTAAATTAAATTTTAAAGAGTAATTGTAATATTTTTTTTCTCAGCATCTAAAAATACTTACAGAACTCATTCTACATTTAAGGAGCAACTGTTTTTTTCTGCCCAGGAAAGCTTACTGAGAAATGTAGAATGATACATGGTTCTTTATCTGAGCTTTAAATTCACTCAAAAATAATAGGCTTTAAAGGGGTCATATGATGCGATTTCAAGTTTTCCTTTCTCTTTGGAGTGTTACAAGCTGATTGTGCATAGATAAGATCCCTGAAGTTGCAAAGACTAAAGTCTCAAAACCAAAGAGATATTCTTTATCAAAGTTAAGACTCTGCCACGCCCCCCTAAAACGGCTCGTTCTAACACGCCCCCACATATCTACCTCACTATGTGGAAATATTAGCACAATGCGGCCCAAATGTGCACTTAATTCATACAGTATCTAACACCTCTTCTATGGGGACGGGGGTATCAGTGTTGGGTGTAACGCATTACAAGAAATGTGAGTTACGTAATCAGATTACTTTTTTCAAGTAACTTGTAAAGTAAGGCATTACTTTTTAATGTACAAGAAAATATATGAGTTACTTTTTCAAATAAGTAATGCCAGTTACTTTGTTTCCCCATGTATTTGCTGACAGCTTTCGTGTTGCGCTGTGTGAACATTTCTGCAGTTCTACACTAAATATGAATATGTTAACACAAATATGCTCTATGTATTTAATCCCATTTTATTCCTATTTTACTGCTGACCTTCGATGATCCAATTCAACCATAATAATAAGGAAAAATGACTAGAATTTTTTTTTTAATATATATATTTTTTTGTTGTTGTTGTTTTTTTTTGGTGATTGAGAAGAAAGTGTTGAACGTTCTGCTCCCGTGTCCTATTCTTCATGCAATCCAGAATGGCAGCACAGCTGAAAGGTTTGAGTTGCGCCCTCTACTGTACAGACGTGAATTTACATTTCCTTCAGCCTGACGCTTATTCATTTCACTTTTGGTGTGAAAGGGCTTTTTACATTTGCCAAAAATAGAACTTTTGTTTTGTATTAAAAACAAACAAGCCCAGATGAGAAAAAGTAACGTCACGCGTTACTTTCCATAAAAAGTAACTAACGCAATTAGTTACATTTTTTTAGGGATTAATGAAATATTGCAACAAGAAACAGCTGATTTATGAGGAGAACAATCATGTTCATTTTGTAAAATAGAAATAAAATTGAACACCTCAATATTGCAATCAATACAACGGGGTCGTAAACATCTGCAAACAATGAAGTCTCAATCAATAAAAACCTATTTCCCTCAAAAAGTTCTCTAATATAATGGATAAATAAAATAATATTCAGTAAAATTAATAGTCAAAGCTTACTTGCATTGGATGTGTTGGTTTTGGTCTCATCACTTCCTGCAGCCATGTCAATCAATTATGAAAACTTAATATTAAGTGACTTACATTTTAGACACAATATTGGCTTTTGTAACTCATTTTAAGGGGCTTCAGTTCTGGTTACTGCTCAACCGAAACAGGTTGCACTACTATTTTAGGATAGTTTCACTTCAACTTTTTCACATGTAGCATATGCTTGTTTGGAGGCGATAAGAGCAGAAGGCAAGGTGTGCAAATAAAAGATTGATGCATCAACGCAGTTAATTATCGTACAGGTAAGTGCCATTTATGCAATGTTGAATCCGAATGAATTTCCAGCCCCCTTCAACACATGTAGTTCAACGCTTTTAAACGACCAAGCAAAATGTGACATTAATTAGCCTATAGTAAAGAGTTTTTGTCTCTTTGGTTTAACTTTAAAATATCGAAGTTCAAATGAATTCATTTTCTATAACTGCTGTGAGCAAACAAAAGGGTGAAATGAAATTTGTTACCAATTAATAAAAATTACAATGTAGTTTCTCAAGGATATTGAACTCGTGATGCAATATAGATCAATGTGTCAAAAAAGTAAATGTCAAGAAAAATTGGTTTGTGACATGACCCTCGACACTGTAACTGGTCAATCAACAGAAATTTTTTTTAATTTAGTAAGACCTTTTTACATTTTATGTGAGCCTGGAGCACAAAAGCAGTCTTAAGTCGCTGGGGTATATTTGTAGCAATAGCCAAAAATATCAATAAAGAAATCTCAATAAATCTAATAAAATCGAGCCTTATGACTGGTCACATATGTAGTCTTTGCCGTGACACACATGCTGGAGGTAGGTTTTAAAATTATATAGGCAACCCTCTACGCACACCTTGGCAATATAATCGCCATTGGATAGTACATTTTTTTGTTTACTCGCCAGACTGATATACTATTTTACACACACACACACACACACGTTTACTTAGCTATCTAAATGGGGACATTACATAGACTTCTATTGTTTTTAGATAGTTATATACTTTTTAACCTAAACCCACCCCTACCCCTAAACCCACCCCTCACAGAAAACTTTCTGCATTTTTACAATTTCAAAAGTAAAAAAAAAACTTTGTTTACTTTATTTGAACAGTTTTAAAAATGAGGACATCCACAAATTGAGGTTTTTGCCGATTTTGTCAGGCTTAACCATATTTTGGGGACAAATTTGTACCCAAAAGTGAGCAAAACCTGACAAAATCGGCAAAAACCTCAATTTGTGGATAAAAAATACTTTCACAAATACAACAAAGAATAAAGAAATGGATTGACTTTCAAAGTCTGTATTTGTGCAAGCCAGATGTTGCCTCAGCAGTTTAAAAATGCATGACAATTTTATGATGTCAACCCTCTATGCACACCTTGGCAATATAATCGCCATTGGCTAGTAAATTTTTTTGTTTACTCGCCAGACTGATATACTATTTTACACACACACACACACACGCGCGCGCGCGTTTATTTAGCTATCTAAATGGGGACATTACATGGACTTCTATTGTTTTTATATACAGATAGTTATACACTTTTTAACCTAAACCCACCCCTACCCCTCACAGAAAACTTTCTGCCTTTTTACAATTTCAAAAGTAAAAAAAACTTTGTTTACTTTATTTTTATAACAGTTTTACAAATGAGGACATCCACAAATTGAGGTTTTTGCCGATTTTGTCAGGTTTTGCTCACTTTTGGGTACAAATTTGTCTCCAAAATATGGTTAAGTACACACACACACACACATGATTCCACCCAATCAGTTTATCTTTGTAAAATGGAACAGCTTCTTAAATAACTGAATGTGCACTCTTAACTTCAGCCAATCAAGCATTATATTATGATAATTAAGCACTATTTAATGATAGAACTAGTGATTAGAACTAAAACTTGGTAACCATGAATGAATGCATATTTGTCATTTTAACTGAACTTAGGACTGGTGGTGGTGTTTAAGATATTGTTGGTCATAGGTAATAGTAATTATTATTAAAAGATACTAGGCCTACTACTACTACTACTATTATTATTTGCTGGGTTCATGAATATTAATCACGTTGTCAGCGTTCGCTCGAACTGATTTGCTGAAATCAAAACAGGGACGGTAATAGATGAGGGCCAGCCAATGAGAGCAGTTCGCGCATTAGCTCCGCCCACTGCCGAGAAACCGGCATATCTTCTGCTTGTTCTTAAAAGCTGAATAATTCTAATTGAACTCTGTTATTTTGACAGGAAAATACAACACAGAATATGGTTTACATGTATCGCGTCGATTCATCGTGGTATGCAAGACTCTCGCTCTCTCTCTTTGCATGTGTGAGAAACACAGCGCTATCAGTAAAGCGACGGCGAGTCGTGCGCCTTCACACTAGTTTACGGTACGTCAAATGCAGGTGCGCTGCGTGCTACATACTGCGCGCTACATACTGCGCATCCATCCACCATTGAGCGCATCCAAATAATACAGATCGCTTGACGGAGAGCGAAACTCAAGCGCTCAGTCAGCGTGTTTATCGAGTGAAAATCTGTGTTGAACGCCTCTCACACACATACTGGCGTGTAAAATCTAAGAATTTATTAGCCAATGGCTAATGTTAGACATTATTTAGTCGCCCAGAGTAAGATTTAGTCGCATATGCGAGTGATTTACTCGCAATGTAGAGGGTTGATAGGCCTTACCTCCTACATGTAATCATTGTAAGAGGTAACTATTAAAGCTTTCAGTATCAGCTTTCAGAATGTATTATAATAAAGGAGTGTTGGATTGAATTCCTCAGATAGACACGGGGCGGAAAAGGCTGACAGAGCGCATAGGGCCCAGAGGTTGATAGGGGCCCTACTACGTTGCATAGCGTGTAGTGAAGCTTGGCGGGAAAAAAATCACAAGCATTATATCAGAGTTTGATTCGTTTTTTGCCAAAAGCACGTGATCTATGACGTGCAAAGATTGGTTCAATGGTTCACCCCGAAAACCTCGTAACTGTTTCAGTATGCATACTTCAACGCGGTTTTCTTTAGTACATTGTTTTTCTACAATATATTAAGCCCAAATGAACTTTGCCTATGAAAAATAGTTATAGGCAAAGCAATAAAATAAGTAAAATAATCACTTCTGCAGTTTCAAAATTAATAAAACAAAATTAATCAGTTTCTGAACCAAATGTGAACCCGCTAGATTTAAATCAGCACAGCCAGCGAAGGATCGAACGCAACTGTTTTGAACGAGCGCACCTTTTTTAACAACCAAAATGGCTGTTTCGTTGTCTGTTGAGGAAGTACAGACGCTCCTCTCGTTGATAGCCGAGGAGCGGATCCAGCGAGAGCTTGATGGGGCGACGCGGAATGAAAGTTTTTCAGGAGTCGAGGCGGCGCAACTATAACGACATGTGAATAATCCCGCCCACTCTAAAGCGATACTAAACTGCAGTGGAAACGCAAACCGAGCCGAGTCGTACCACACAATGGAAAAGCGCCGCTTGTGTGTAAGCAATTAAAAAAAACTGTAATATGATGTTTACAATGGATTTATGAAGCAAAAAAAAAAGACGCTGCTCAGGTTTCAGTGACAAACACAAAAACATCTGACTGAATCCAGTTAGAAGTACACTGTAAAAAAGGATATACCTGTAAATGTAGTGCTTTGCAACATCCAAGAATAAACTCAGTGTCGTAACCCAGAAATTGATTTATTTTCTGCATAGAGTCGGGTCTCTTACAGCAGAAGGTGTCCATTGGTTGCAGTGCTGGTGTGGGATCAGGACATGCAGGTCAGAACTCATGCGCACACTGATCCCAGACCTGCTGTTAGTGTTTACTAGCGACCATCTTGATGTACTGCAGGGCGTTATGAGCTGCGGTGTTGTGGGCGTTACTGCTGGTCATCCCTGTACCGTGGCACACCGTCACCGGCCGGGTGGACAGTTCGACTAAACACTGGTACTGACCGTTCACTGTCAGCTCATCTGCAAAACACACACCACACACACACATAAGTTTGAGACCCTTGGACCACAAAACCAGTCATAAGGGTCAATTTCTCGAAATTGAGATTTATACATCATCTGAAAGCTGAATAAAGAAGCTTTTCATTGATGTATGGTTTGTTAGGATAGGACAATATTTGGCCGAGATACAACTATTGAATATCTGGAATCTGAGGGTGCAAAAAAGCTACAAATATACCCCAGCGACTTAAGACTGGTTTTGTGCTCCAGGGTCACATATATCAAACATATCCAGCTCTGATGACACAAAAAGACACACAGTGAGAAATGAGAACCAACCGATGTCTATGTATGTGACCTGAAAGCCCAGCTCCAGTGAGATCTCCAGCAGCATCTGAATGTAGTCTGTGTTCGGGATGCTGAGCGGCGTCCTCCTCAGGAGGGAAATCTTCTCCCCTGTGGACTGCCGTAAGCTTTCCACATACACGCGAGACGGTGGGCTCTGGGGACCACAGGGGACAAGGGGTCAAAATATGAGCACATCTGATCGGATTGAAAACCTGACCCTGCTGCTCATTTAGTGTTTGTGAGTGGAAGCACCTCATGATCTGATGGTGACTCATTCAGCCGTGATTCAATTCCTCATGCTGAAAAACTGATGCAATGGCATAAGAGCACAAATCATTTATGAGTCAAGGTGACACGTCAAATTCTATTTAAGGGTTTTTCTTCAACTTCAGGCTCTTTTATTTTTCAGGGGATGATTTTTCTTTTTGTTACATGAAGGTCATATAACTACATTGGGAACATTTTTACCATGGCTTAAATGCTAACTTTTGAAGCTTTAATGTGCAGATTTTATTAGGTGTAGGTTTTGCCCTTGTACCATGCCCAGACTTAGTCAGTCTTAAACTATGAAAATTCATCATAAAGACATGTATTATGCTTAATACATGAATTGTGTACAACAATAATCATCTAAACCAGGGTTTACCAAACAGGGGTTTGCAAAGGTGATGAAAAGCTAATAACACTAATTAAAACATACAAATGTAAAATTAAAATAAATAGAACTGCTAATTAATTGAAATAAAATAAAACTTGAAATTTCAGGGGGTGCTTTAAGAAAATATTTGATGTCATAGGGGTTTGGCCGACAAATGGAATCCCGGACCTAAACTATGAGTGAAATAAACATAAACCACTTTAATTTTTACTGTGAGACAATTATTTATATCTATTTTTAGGGCTGCGAAAATTACATACCAATTTATGCACTTAATATTAGCGGTGTAATGCGTTTTTACTTCCTGAAGTAGCTATGCAAATATCTTTTCCCAAAATCTGGGGCCCGTTCTTCGTACCTCGCTTAATACATCTGAGATGATCTGAAAGATGCCAGATATTCTAATCATGATAACTGATCTCTGGCTAATTTGATTAAAATATCTGGATTAAGTTGTCTAAGATTACTGCGCGTTCTCGTGTTCCCCGTAAAGGGCAGATGTGTCGATACTCGAAACCACGATCAGCAATGCAGCGATTGGCTGGCGGCAAGACAGCAGCGTTATGACATCATATAGTTAAAAAAGACACCTGACGAAAAACTTGACAAATTT
>NW_015635537.1:45211-46859 GCF_001515625.1 Sinocyclocheilus rhinocerous
AATTAGCAATTCATGTAATTTTATCTTTGAAACAGATTTGTTACGTGACCGCATTAAAGTTTCTTAAGGGTCAAGATCAAGTTATCTGCGTCTCCTGCGCTCCATCAAGCCACTCCCATAATAGCTGTCAGCACTCAAATTAATGCACGACTCAGATTAACTGTATAGCATGTGTGTAAGACTCTAATACAATTAGAAAGTAATTATTTTATCACCAATAAATATTTAAATGAGTAAAACTGGCTGTGTCTATAGTATTATAGACTACACAACATTATTATATTATTTTTCAATTAATTTTTCAATTATTATTATTTTACATTACTGTCCCTGGATCAGTAGGGTACTCTTCTAATAAAGTAGCAGTGGCTGGGAAAGAAAAAGACGCGATCTAATCCTGTTTACATGAAATAAGCCTGCTCCCGAGATCAAGCGCAATCAGTTGCGTTGCTGTCTATGGGAGGGTCAGAGAGCTCTCTGATTTCATCAAAAATATCTTAAATTGTGTTCTGAAGATGAACGGAGGTCTTACGGGTTTGGAACGACACGAGGGTGAGTAACTAATGACAGAATTTTCATTTTTGGGTGAACTATCCCTTTAATGTTAGGTGTGATTCATAACAATTAATTAGAGAAATATGTGCAATTAATTTGTTAAGAAATGTTAACCCCTAATAAGGTCATCCAAAACATTTTCTTATTTAAATAATATTATTTTTTGTTCAAATAAAGAGCTTACAGTGCAGAAACATTGTCTAGCGGTTTCTTTTCCAATGTCCATAAATAAAGCTTATTCATCATTTTTGTCCAAGGCTGTTGCACTCATTTGAAGGCTCTCAGGTATGTTTGTGTGAACTAACATCCCAGTGTAAATGCATCTTTGGGTGGTTTCTGGACTCTAGGTGCACCTTCATAAACTTCTAATTAAAAACTTTGATGGATCTAGAATTTTTGGTGAAAGAATCCCAGTGCAGGAGTGAACAGATGAGCGTCACTAACCCACGTGATCTCAGGAGATCCGGACAGACTCTGCAGTTTCCCCAGCATACGTTCGGCTGCTACACGTCTGGCCAACTTTTTGGAGCTGCCAGAGCCTGATGAGCAAAAGCACATCACAAAGCATCAGTAGCTGAGCGCTCAGAGTGCAGCGAGACGTCACAGTATGAGAGAGCAGCTAACGGCACCTGACTCCTCCAGTCCTTCCAGACGGCAGGTAACGGTGAACTCCTTCATGTGATCAGGCCCTGTCTCCATACACACCACATACTCCGGCAGACACCACACCCTCTGCATGGCCAGCTCCTGACACAACACACAGCACCATTCAAACACACACGCAGGCTCTCAGACAGACCCACATATTGTCCTGTGTTTACTATTAACTGACAGTCACCACTGATAAGCTACCACTAAATATTGTAGAAACTTAATTTTCTGTAAAGTTGCTTTGCAACGATTTGTATCGTGAAAAGCGCTATACAAATAAACTTGAATTGAATAAACTTGAATTTAATCGAATTTTCAGGCCCAGTATCGTCGATATCGATACTGATACCTCTAAACTAAACTGATCTTTTAAATTATTAAAAGAATATAATCAGTAATTATACTCACTTAATATTAGATTTTAAAGCCATGTTTTTTAACA
>NW_015635537.1:47088-48100 GCF_001515625.1 Sinocyclocheilus rhinocerous
CTGGGGCAGTAACCTCAAAGGTGCAACTATACCCCTAAAAGGGAGCATATTAGTACCATACAAGTATGCATGCTTTAAGGGTAGATAAGTTACAAAGATGCACCTTTGAGGATACCTCGTGAGAAATAAACATGGTGTTACATAAGTACTAGAACGTATCATTATTATTACCATGGTAAATTTGTGGTTACTGCAGTTTTAGTACAAATACTGTGGTAAACTGTGGCTACTGTAATAAAACCATGGTTAATTTTTGTAAAAGGCTGCCAGGCTGTTGTACTTCTAAAGGTGAAACTTTAGCATATTTTTTTCTGGTACTTGCACAAACTAACCAATTTAAAATAAATATTACATGTACACAGAAGTTTGGGGTCAGTACGATTTTGTAATTTTTTTAAAGTCTCATGCTCTTAAAGGGGTCATATGATGCGATTTCAATTTTTCCTTTCTCTTTGGAGTGTTACAAGCTCTTGGTGCATAAAGAAGATCTGTAAAGTTGCAAAGACTAAAGTCTCAAATCCAAAGAGATATTCTTTATAAAAGTTAAGAGTCAACCACGCCTACCTAAAACGGCTCGTTCTAACACACCCCACATGTCTACGTCACGATGTGAGAAGATTTGCATAACGCCGCCCAAACGTTCACGCAAAGAAAGAAGGCGTAACTTAAAAATATTTGGCTGCACAACTGTTGATAATTCTAATAATAGTTTCGTTGTGAAAGCGAAACTACTTTGTTTGGTCTTCCAAAAGAGGACACAACTAGAAATCAGTGGTTAAGTTGTATTTACAACACTGTTCCAGAACAGTTCAACCCAAATATTCAGATGTGTGCAGCGCATTTTATAGAAGGACAGTTTCCTGAACCAGTAGCCTAATGCGTCTGTGGCACAAAGGCCGTTTCTATAAAGTTGGGCAGTTCCAACTTTGCAAGGACAGTCTGGCGCTTCTGACTCACAACATGTAAGTACGTTTTCATATTAAAAGAATTTGCCACTGACGATTCAAACACG
>NW_015635537.1:48135-65336 GCF_001515625.1 Sinocyclocheilus rhinocerous
GGCTGCACTTATTTGAACAAAAAAACAAATAGTAAAAGCAGAAATATAACAATTATAAATAACTATATTCTATTTTAATATATTTTTAAATGTAATTTAAAATGCATCTGTGATCAAAGCTGAATTTTCAGCATAATTACTCCAGTCTTCAGTGTCACATGATCCTTCAGAAATAATTATAATATAATTTGCTGCTCAAGAAACATTTATTATTATTGCTACTTCTTTTGTGTGCAACAAGTGTATGCACTACTTCAGTCCGAACACCACTGGACACAAGCTTTGGGCTCTGCTCTCACTGAGAATATTTACTTATTTTAGCATATTTTATTTTAGATGAACTAGAAACAATGTTACATTTATAAAGTTTTATTTTGAAATGTAAGTCAATAACAATTGGCTGGAGCCAGAGCCAATGGTGAAAGTCTTTGCGTGAGGAGACCCCGCCCCATTTTGGAGGTTCTGCCCACTTTTGGAGTTCACGCCCCATTTTGGAGATCTCCGGTCTGCAGTTATACCTACTTGCCATTATCGGCCAAAACCGATATCATTCCGATAATATCGTGCATCTCTACTTTAGATATACAAAGATGGTGCACTTATATTAATTATGAATGGGACACAGTGCAACAGGCAATATGGCAGAATAGTCCCGCCTCCTGAATAAAAGAGCCAATCACTAATTAGCAAAGTCATTGCGTCACTGCAGCTGCCAATAAAAGCGCAGAGTACTATCGAAACAGTCAAGATGCATCCGAAATCATGTACTGAACATACAACATAGAATAGTGCATAAGTACACACCATATGAATTCGGACATACTACTCTTGGCATACTATTTTTCACATACTATATAGTAGGGAAGTACTTGATTTCAGACGCAGCATCAGTGTTTTGAGACACGCACTTAGGACTGCACATGCGCATTGGCTGGTCAAGCCTGATAAATAAGCTTTTTAACACTATTTGTGCATAAGAGACAAAATATATGGGTCAGTTGTTGTCAGATACCTGCAGTACTCCTACAGTATTGGATGTGTCACCGGCTTCAGGAGAAAGACCATCTCTCTGATCACTGTGAAGGATTCAGAAAACACAGATAACTATAGTAAATGATCTATAATAATTCATATCACATCTACAGTGTGGATTTTACTTTAGCTGGGTGTCTCGTTTCAATAGTTTCAAAGCGGCTTCTGCAGCTTCATGTTTAGCAGTCTTTTTAGTGGATCCTCGACCTTTAAGAACAAAATATCGTCTATTAGAATACTAGTGTGCACTATAAATTATTTATACTCTTACTAGGTGTTATGCAAATGTAAATATCAGACCATTGCATGTGATGTCTCCTATAGTGACACTGAACATGAAGGAAGGCTGGTGTATGTCTCCATCAGCCTGTATGAGCTCGTACACAGGCGCACTGCCCATTTTAATGCCATATTCATGCAGGATCTGGACGGGTGTTTTATCCTGACAGCGATGATTAGCCATGGTGACTCTGAGACGAAAACAATATGTTAAAACCTGGTCAGAATAATGATGGAACATAATACAAACATGCTAGATAAGAGCAAACTACAGACACTACAGAAATACAAATACAGCCCAAAACATATAAGAGACGCTCCATTATAACAAACAATACATCCTTCCTGTCCATAAGTGTATTTAATAAACAATGTGCCATCCACCTCAGTCGGAACCGCTGCAGAGGTTACATTAAACAGACACGTACGTGTTTAAATACAACAATTATTAAACTAGCTTCTTACTGAGAATCGGCCATTATTGCTGGAGTATGCCGCTTCTGCGTGGATCGGCAAGAGCACTGGCCAATAGTATTCCAGTATTCTGACTATAAGCCCCGCCTTCCAAGCAGCACTGCGCCAGAGCCCCTCCTACAGGGGAAACCCTCTGTAATGGGTAACGTTGCGGAATCCCGAAGAGGAGATTATAATGTGTTTTTCTTGACTGAAAGTCAATAAAGAAGACACTTCAGCACGCTGAATAGACTGCTTTTGTGTGGGAACAACTCGCCACAGTATATAGGCTGACTGTCCGTTGATCTTTAACAGGTTTTGGCACGACATGTTCATTTTAGCGTGTATAAGTAGAAGTCAGGGATGATATTGCGAATCGTGTGGTTCGTTTTACGGCACAGCCCATTCACTTCTCTGGTATCTTGACCGTTTTGAACTCAGATATGTATATCTGTGGTTTTGACAGCCAGTCATGTAGTTACCCGGTTTGGCGCCGAGTGTGCGATCTCCTCTTTCAATAAGACGATCTCTGGCTCCACCATTCGTACGCTTTTGGAATTGGTTGTACCTTTTTTTAACAGTCTATGCTTGCAACTTGCTACCATAGACTGTTAAAGTATGGCAAGCCGTTTTGACTTTTATTCATCCTCGGGATATGAATTCTTGATATCAACAATTCAATTTTCACTAGTTAAAATGTTAATTCTTGATATCAGGAATTAGATTTCAACTAGTAAAAACTATAATTATTGATATCTGTAATTGTATTTTCACTAGTTAAATGTCACCATAGGCTGCCATTCAAAATCAATTGTTGATATCAAGAATTAATTTCTTACTAGTTGAAATTCCAATTTCACATATCAGAAATACAATTCTTACTAGTAAAAACCTTTATTTTTTATATCAGTAATCACATGGTTACTAGTACAGACATCTATTCTTGATATCAACTATTTAATTGTCACTATTGACAATGTTCATTTCTGATATCTGAAAATGTATTTCTGATATCAACAATTGGGAGGGTAATTTCTGATATCTAAAATGACTTTTGTTACTAGTAACAATCACATTCATGATATCAGAAATGAACATTGTCACTAGTGACAATTAAATTGTTGATATCAAGAATTAACATATTTACTAGTGAAAATGTAATTGTTGATATCAAAAATTATATTTCTACTAGTAAGAAATACAAAGCTGATATGTGCATTTAGAATTGTAACTAGTAAGAAATGCATTTTTGATATCTGTAATAGTTTTGTCGCCCTTTTAACATTTAAACATGAATTGTTGATATCTTTAGGTAGGCGTGGCAGACTCTTAACTTTTATAAAGAATATCTCTTTGGATTTGAGACTTTAGTCTTTGCAACTTTACAGATCTTCTTTATGCACCAAGAGCTTGTAACACTCCAAAGAGAAAGCAAAAATTGAAATCGCAACATATGACCCCTTTAAAAAAAAGGGTACAACCAATCGGATTCTGATTTAAGCTTTATTTTGCCACAATAAAAGGAAGATTCACATTGCACTAGTAAGCTAACATAATACAGACAGTCACACTTAAACATTAAATTAAACAAAATATCTCAAATGGTCTTTGGTCAGTTGTCTTTGAGTGGTCGTTGGCGAAAGTCTTTGAGGAAGACCGCGAGGGTTTAGGGTGCCATTTGGGACAGGGCCTTTGTAGTAAATTGTAAAAAAAAAAACGTAGTTAGTAACGTAATCCATTACATTACACATTTTAGGTAGGCTAATATAATCAGACTACTTTCTGATTACTTTTGACCTAACTCGTTTATCAAATTTAAGTAGGACAATCTTGTACCATATTGATATAAAAATACAAAGAGTAAGAAAATACATTCTATTTGTTCTAATTAACAACATGAAGTGCATTAAACATAACATTACATTATCAAGGTTTCACAAACATAAGTTCGTAAATGAACTGCAGGTTTGTGTGTTTAATGAAAATGTAATTAAATCATAAAAATGTAAAACTGAAATAAACCATTTTAAAATAACAACAATCAAAATAAAAGAGTTACTAAAAAAGATGAAATATTTTATGTTACCTACATGTAATGTGATCATTAACCAACATCAGAGAACCGTGAGCATGCAAATGTGATACTTAATTATTACAATATTTATTTTAAAATCTCAGGGTGCTTCAAGTAAATATATTTGGTGAAAGAATTTCAGTGACAAAAAGTTTGGGAATCCATGCATTACATGGAGAGAGAAAAAAGGTAAATGTGTCCATTTTAATGTGTTTGAAAGACAAAACCCTTCCAAAGATGCGTTTATCAGTATGATGCAATGTTGAAACACTTCTTAAACCTGATTTAAAATTTTTTTTTTTTTAATCCAGAGGTCAAATGCTGTGTAGCCACCTGACTAGTGACTGGTCTTTGTGTGAATGTCGACAAAACTGGAAGACTTTCTGAGTGTATGTAAATGGTAGGCTATTTTAGAAAGGAAAATGTAAAAGATGAAAATGAGGAATTAGGAAGAATCAATTAATTAAATATCTCATGAATTTTAAGTAGGCCTAGGTCACCATACAATTTTTATTTTATTTATTTAGAGTGAAGAGGGCAATAAACAGCAGCAGCAGGCTGTTGTAGCAGGCTAATAAACTGCTAGTTGCAACAGTACCCTCTTGTGTGGAAACTACACAGAGCAACAAACAAAAGAGCTTTTTCATCAAATATTAGAGCATCGTGCCTCTTGGACAGATCCACACAAGTACAATCATAGTCTTTTCCCCAGCAGAAACATAAACAGCATTGTTTTGGGGCGAATTTGATAATTTAATGTTCTATTTACACTTCATGATTGTGCAGGACTGTCCTGTATTAAACAATAAGACTGTATCATCTATCTGTGACCTGTAACAAAACACGTTACTGAAAACTTGTAAACAGGTCCTTATGAAAGAAAGTCAACAAAAACAAGACGTTTATTGTACAATAGTAGCTGGCAGATCTATTGAATACATCCCCATGTGTGCGATATGTGCTCATGTCCTGCCTGAGGACAGCATCAAAAATCCATTCACGTGCATAGATTGTATTGTGCTCATTTGAGGCTTGTGCACACTGTGTTTTATTGTCACTACGATTTTAAAACAACTACTTGTTGATTACATAAAATATCTAAAATATTCCATTTGTTTTCGTAGGGAAGAGGAAATTACCGTATGTAAACAGCATACAGTACCGGTATTTCATCACATTTATAATCATCACATCACAGGTCATGTAAACATTGCTGATGAACATCTGTGTGTCTGTGCATGCTGATGTGTTTGAGAGGTATCATGGACTGCAGTAGGACATTATGGAAGGGGCGGGCGAGTTTTGGGTGGAGGGAAAGCCACTCTCTTGGTGAGGGTGAACTCTGGCTGTGGCATCTGCTTCTTTAAACCGCTTTTGTCCGTCTTTTTGCTCACATCGCTATTCACTTTCGTCAGAATGGAGAGTAGATCGACACCCCTACATGCACATAAGACAGAGACACACGATCAGAAATCCAACCAACGTCTAGAATCAAATCAGGACACACTTACAGTTGCAGACAGTTTTAATGAAAATGTAATTAAATCATAAAAATGTAAAACTGAAATAAACCATTTTAAAATAACAACAATCAAAATAAAAGAGTTACTAAAAAAGATGAAATATTTTATGTTACCTACATGTAATGTGATCATTAACCAACATCAGAGAACCGTGAGCATGCAAATGTGATACTTAATTATTACAATATTTATTTTAAAATCTCAGGGTGCTTCAAGTAAATATATTTGGTGAAAGAATTTCAGTGACAAAAAGTTTGGGAATCCATGCATTACATGGAGAGAGAAAAAAGGTAAATGTGTCCATTTTAATGTGTTTGAAAGACAAAACCCTTCCAAAGATGCGTTTATCAGTATGATGCAATGTTGAAACACTTCTTAAACCTGATTTAAAATTTTTTTTTTTTTAATCCAGAGGTCAAATGCTGTGTAGCCACCTGACTAGTGACTGGTCTTTGTGTGAATGTCGACAAAACTGGAAGACTTTCTGAGTGTATGTAAATGGTAGGCTATTTTAGAAAGGAAAATGTAAAAGATGAAAATGAGGAATTAGGAAGAATCAATTAATTAAATATCTCATGAATTTTAAGTAGGCCTAGGTCACCATACAATTTTTATTTTATTTATTTAGAGTGAAGAGGGCAATAAACAGCAGCAGCAGGCTGTTGTAGCAGGCTAATAAACTGCTAGTTGCAACAGTACCCTCTTGTGTGGAAACTACACAGAGCAACAAACAAAAGAGCTTTTTCATCAAATATTAGAGCATCGTGCCTCTTGGACAGATCCACACAAGTACAATCATAGTCTTTTCCCCAGCAGAAACATAAACAGCATTGTTTTGGGGCGAATTTGATAATTTAATGTTCTATTTACACTTCATGATTGTGCAGGACTGTCCTGTATTAAACAATAAGACTGTATCATCTATCTGTGACCTGTAACAAAACACGTTACTGAAAACTTGTAAACAGGTCCTTATGAAAGAAAGTCAACAAAAACAAGACGTTTATTGTACAATAGTAGCTGGCAGATCTATTGAATACATCCCCATGTGTGCGATATGTGCTCATGTCCTGCCTGAGGACAGCATCAAAAATCCATTCACGTGCATAGATTGTATTGTGCTCATTTGAGGCTTGTGCACACTGTGTTTTATTGTCACTACGATTTTAAAACAACTACTTGTTGATTACATAAAATATCTAAAATATTCCATTTGTTTTCGTAGGGAAGAGGAAATTACCGTATGTAAACAGCATACAGTACCGGTATTTCATCACATTTATAATCATCACATCACAGGTCATGTAAACATTGCTGATGAACATCTGTGTGTCTGTGCATGCTGATGTGTTTGAGAGGTATCATGGACTGCAGTAGGACATTATGGAAGGGGCGGGCGAGTTTTGGGTGGAGGGAAAGCCACTCTCTTGGTGAGGGTGAACTCTGGCTGTGGCATCTGCTTCTTTAAACCGCTTTTGTCCGTCTTTTTGCTCACATCGCTATTCACTTTCGTCAGAATGGAGAGTAGATCGACACCCCTACATGCACATAAGACAGAGACACACGATCAGAAATCCAACCAACGTCTAGAATCAAATCAGGACACACTTACAGTTGCAGACAGTGGAGAAACCTTATCCACCCAGTCCCTCTTTTGTGTGATTCATTAAAAGAACCAGCTCATAAGAGTCATTCATTCTAAAATATATGGCAGAAATTATAAGAGTAGAATGCTAGTGAGCCAAATTCAGCCAATGAGTCAAGAAAGAAATAAAAAATGTGTTCATAAATGTGGCTGATAATACTTTTAGTTAATCTATCCAACTGGAAGGTCTAGTTGAGTGCACTGCAGTACTCCACACAGTGTGCTCTGCACTTTTTGGCAAATTTAGTAGAGTATTTCATCATCCATGCATAGAGAAACATGCAAATACAGTAGGAAGAGATTTATTTTGCAGAGAGCGCCAACATTTGTGCTACACTGAAGTCATGGACTGTCCGCTTCAGTGATGGGGAACAGTCTTTGCTTGCTTTCTGTATATAATTTATTCCCAGTTTATTTTTTTAAATGCTACTAAAATAACCAATATGAAGTCTTGAGTTTTTAATGTGTAAAAAACAAGAAAATAGTTCATAAACAGTTCTCTGTTGAGTAAGACGGCGCACCTTCCCCAAACACAGTACAGTGTACCGATTATTCAGCTGAAAAAACACCTTCTGAAAAAACTTTTACAGGGCTGGATTATGATGCAGCGGTGCCCTGGGCACGGACCGAACTCTAGAAAACAGCTGTAAGTGGATCTAGGCCTTTAGATCCACTTTAGACTGTAAGGAGCCGTTCACACAGAATGCGTTTGTCCATTCCAATGTGCTACTTTCACATTGTTTTCTATGTAAACATGCCCTAGCGATATATATATGCCTATTACATGCGCGTCTCGCATCTTTTGCAGCATCTTACACATTAGCGCCATGTTTTTAAGATGCCGCGTCAAGTTAAAAGAATTTCAACTTTTACAAACAGCGCCACTCATCAATGTCAGGTCCAAAACAGTGGACCAATCTGAAGACCCTGAAGAATCTGTAGACAGTTCACTTTCAAATTTTTTTTCATGTCTGTGAGGCAAGTTCCGGATTGGTTTTAAAACATTTTTTTTTGATGTGCTCAAGCTCAAAGAGACCGAGACGGCAGAAAGTGCAGCCTGTTTGCTTTCATTATTTTACAAAAGCACAACGTTTTGTTGTTATTGTGAGTGCACACAAATTAAAGTAGACCTTTTAAGATTCAAAAGATGTATTACTCTTATCTTTATGACCAAAAAGGACTGTTCAGCATCCACGCTCCGCAGAAACACTTCAACAGCGCACGTTTTTCTAGGTTAATGTTAGAGCGAGCGGCCATTTAATGATGCTACTACTAACATGTTTCAGATGATAAGCCACATTTGAGGTCGATGAACAAAACGAAACACATTTGCATGTCCTGACTGATGTACTGTAATTACCACACAGACCAGCTGTTAATAATCTGTCCATCACACACTACGTAACTTTGCCACTTCCTGTTGATTTTTTTTCCTGCAAGTACGCGTCTAATAAAATTTTGATCGACTAAGCCTCTTCTCGTCTACTAACGGTTAGTCGACTATAAGGGGCAGCCCTAGTAAAAACGCAACAGCCCCTCAAAGTCCCTCAAACAACCTGATAGAAAGACTTGCTCACCTTGGCACCAGCAGTTTCAAGTTGTGGCAGAGGGACTGTATAAACCAGGTTCCATTGTCTTTTTCCCTGTATGAGACGTAGTGTGGTACAGTGGACATGGCTAACAGGTAGTCTGCCATCTCAGGTATGGAGTCTCTGGGTACAGCTGCATCGCTGACTGGCATGACTTCATCATCTGGGAAAATTTGAGGAAATGCTGCTGGCTGATCGTCGGTACCCCTGCAGGCCTGGATGAAGAACAGTTTGGGTTTTTTGAAGAGAGAGGGACACTGACTTGGACTCAGGGTCTCTATCAGCTCCCTATAGGTGACAATCTGTCCATCAACCCCGACAATGCCTTTTATTTGTCCGTGGCTCAGCACACAGCACACCACGCAATCCGTTGACGTGTGGTCACGATCGGCCAGGTCCCTCAGCACCTGCAGAATCTGATGGCGATCACAGTTCTGTTCGGTCAGGACCTCAAAGCCCAACCACTGGAACACAACCTCCAGACTTTCTGTGTGAACAAAAATGGACACAGGTATTATGTAACAGCAACGGCTTTGTGCACGTGACCAAAAGCATGACTCTTACTGGTTGGGCAGATTTCTCTACAGTGCAAAAGAGTGCATTGGTGCATTTTTTCTCCTCACTGAGGTGGTTTTGGATGTGTTTTTTCCATTCATTTTCCCAATTAGGGATTTACAAAAAGTCTTTGTTGAAGAGTTACAAGCCATGAACTAAACCAACAAGCTCCAGGGTAATTCACAATATTTAATTTAAGGATGTATATGTGTATATATATATATATATATATATACTGTACATATATTAGTGCTGTCAAATGATTAATCACGATTAATCGCATCCAAAATAAGTTTTTGTTTACATAATATATGTGTGTGTACTGTGTATATTTATTATATATATATATAGATACACACACATGCATGTATATATTTAAGAAAAATGTGTTATGTTTATATATACTGTATGTGTGTGAAATATAAATGTCACTGTCTTTTGATGGTGGATGTGGTGAATAAGCTGCCAGTGATCAAAAGACTGAATATGAAGTCACTGAAAACGAGAATATGGTTGAGATCGTGAATATGAGGCAGATGCTGGATGTACTGTGGAAGTGCGCTCTGACGATGACAGCGATGGTAAAATCATCTGCTCAAATTGAACCCTTATAAGTTTCAAAAGGTAACGAAATATGCTTTATTTTATTCTTCTGTAATTGTTCTTAAAATATCAAGAGTTTTTTGCTATTGCAGCAGTTAAGAGATCCGTCCGTGCTGGATATATAGGTCCGGGTCTCTAAAGACATGAATATGTAATAATAATTGGCGAAACATTCATGCATTTAAGGGTTAAGATGGTTATCGGCCTACTGGCATGTGTATGTGCTTGGTGACTGGTTTGTACAAGCGTGTTTTTCACTAACTTTTGTCAATGTCTGTTCCGTCTCTGTTCCGTAGTCCACAGTCTTTGAAGTCACAGTTGTTGATGATCAGACAGACTCCTCTCTTGTCCCCCTTCATCTCATACTGCTGGATCTACCACACAAAAGACACAAGTGTCTAAGCAGTGGTGCTAGCAAGCACAGAGTCCACTATATATAGTGTACATACAAAAATATAGTTAGCTACACAGTGTTGCGAATCAGCTCATAAGGGAAATATGAATAATTAATCATAACTAGTTATAATTAATTATAAATATTTAGATCCGCTGTAGATATTTACTTGACCTCTCAGGGTCAACTGTCTAACAAAATATATATTGTGTGTTTGATTGGTCCAGACGCTACAACAGACATGACCAAATACAGCAAAATTAACTACTAAACAATTCACAAGACCCTCAATAGGGTTTCCAGTCTCTGTGTGCACGTATAAACTGGTATTTGTCAATCCATTCAGCACCAGTTGTGGTTCTTCATTTCCTCTCTGATGACGGTATCCTGTAGCAGGAACTCCTTTCTCTGCAGCAGCAGTAGCCCATGTCTTCTGTGATTGCTTTCCCTCTCCACACTGTTCTTCTATTCTCTCGTTGCAGTGGCTCAGTCTTCTTCGTTCCAATCAAGCATTACTAAGCACATACACCAAAGTGGCAAAACATTATGACCACCACCTGTCTAATATGCTGTTGGTCCTCTTTATGCTGCCAAAACAGCACTGACCCACCGAGTCATGGACTAAATGTGTTCTGTGGTATTTTGCACAAAGACATTAGCAGAAGATCCTTCATGTCCTTAAGTTGTGAGGTTGAGCCACCATAGATTGGAGTGGTTGGTCCAGCACATCTCACAGATTAACATCTGAAGATCAGGACATCTTGACATCTTCATTATGTTCCTCAAATCATTCCTAAGCAGTGTACAGTGAAGATCCTGCTTCAGGGAATACCATTACCAGGAAGGGTGTACCTGGTCTGCAATGAAGTTTAGGTAGGTGGCATGTGTCAGATTGATGTCCACTTGAATAGGGCTTCCCAGCAGATCACAGTCCCTCGACCAGCTTGTCATCGTCCCGCAGTGTATCCTGGTGCCATTACATGCCCAAGTAAACTCATCAGACCAGATGACCTTCTTCCACTACGTTGCTCGTGTGCTCATTCTAGGGGCTTTCGGCTGTGGACAGGGGTCAATTATTGGCACTCTGACCAGTCTGCACCTACACAGGCCCATATGCATCAAGGTGCTATGCAATGTGTGTCCTGAACATTGAACCTTTAGCCATCATTAAAACTGTCACCACATAGACCTACTATTGGTTTGGTCCAGACGGAATAGCCACCAATTTGTGGTTTGTCCCTCCTTGGACTGGTGTTGGTAGAGTCTCAACCCTTGCTGTTTCAGAGAGGCTCTGACACACTTGTCTGGCCATAACAATTTGGCACTTGTCAAAGTCACTCAGATCTCTATTCCTGGCCATTTCTCCTGCACCAACTGGTTGTTCATTTACCATATACTGTAAATTACCCAGACCTTCACATGTGACCTTGTTAGATGATTAACGATATTCATTTCACCTATGAGTAATCATAAGGTTTTGCCTCATAATGCATTCTCTTTGTACATACATATGATAAGCTTCCTATTGAATACATTTTGCTTCCTATTTTATATATGGTCATGACATCTTAATACATTACCTACTATCTAACCCTAACTTAACATGGAAACTGCCTATATATTTTTCACAGCTATAGACTTTACAGTATGGTTAAGTTCATTAACATCAGCTAATGGATTGGGTACCCTGAAGAGTTCACAACAACACGTTAATTTATAAATATAATATTGTGCATTCTTAATTCCATTTGTTCATAATACAAGTAATGTTAATATATAAAACGCGAAATGTTTAAAATGTTCATATTAACATAATCAAGATTAATAATTGCAGCTCTGTTCACTGTTATATTAACTAATGCATTAACTAGCGAATACTACCTCATTGTAAAGTGTTTTATTGTACCAAGTTTTTTTAATGCGGCACACATGGAGCATATATATTTATACAAAAATCATTCAAAGGAATTGTCACAAACACAGTTATTATTAAGGTAAACAAAAACAAGAATTAATTCTGTTGCTCATTAGTTAAAATCCAACAAATAATTCTGGCGTTTTTCCATGGGCACCCTAATTGTTGAATAGGAATGACAAAATGTTTTAAGTTATTATTTATGTAGACCTGAATAAAAAATAAAAAAAAAAAATAATAATTTAAACGTGTCTGCATTTCTAGCCGATTGTAATTTAAAACTTAGCATACATAATATTTTTCTTAGAAGCTGTCAGTAAGTTTGGCATGATTTTTTCCCGCTTTTGTAACTGAAGATCTGGAGCAATATAATTATTCATTCTATTTTTGCTAATTATTAAGTGAAAATGTTATGTTTAAGTCATTATTTGTTCATGTAGAGATGAATGTAAAAAATGAAAAGGTGTACGTGTTTCTAACCAAATCAAAGGTGAACACGCTGAGCATGCATAATATTTTTATTAGGCTGCCTGTTGGGGTTGGTTAAAGGGGTCATGAACTGAGAAAACAAAATTCCCTTGATGTTTTGATATATATGAGTTCATTGTGCTATAAAAACATCCTCAAAGCTTTGTTGTTAGTCTAAAAACAGCTTATATTGAAGCCAGTCTGTCAAAACGACAGCTTGTGGAATGTGCCACTCTATGATGTAATAGTGTGGATAAGCACCGCCTCCGCAGAAGAAGATCAACGCCTGCTTCTACATCGCTGCCTGTTTAGCCCCGCCCACTTATTCTCACACATAGTAGGTAAATGACAAGAGCGGCAAATTTAAACCTTATTTGATTAACTTTATTTTCAATGACGTTCCAGAACGCGTCAGTAAGAACTTGGTCCATTGTTCATTTCATTTTACCGCGGATTCATTTACAAACAAGGCACAATTAATCGGAGGATTTTCAGAAAGATTGAAACTAAAAGACGATGATGTGCCGGCTAGATTGGATCCGACAGTAATGTCGCAACACACAAGTGGGAGTAAGTGTGAATTTTTATTACGTGATCACTATTGCTTTGTCTGTTATTATAGATTGTTTGATATGTACTATTTAAGCATCCATCTGTGAAGGCTCTATGCTGTCAAACATACACAACTATTAGCCAATCACAGCAGTGGGCGTTTACTTCTGTGTCTACAATCCGCCACCTCTGAAAAACAGGACAGAATACAGCCTATTACTCCTAAATTATGAGTTTTTTTATGTAAAAATCTTGATAAAAATATAAGTGGACTTCAGAGAACAGTACAAAATAAAAAAAACAAAGGCAGTTCATGACCCCTTTAAGGGGGGAGAGGGTGGGGGGTTGCTCGGTGTGCTGATCACCCTTTAAAGGATGTAAGGAAATATGAAAGTGCTCACCATTTACTTACAATACAGAAGGATCTTTGTGCATTGACAACGTCAGAAAGAAATTATGGCTTTTTAATAACCAAGCTTGAGTCATTCTTATCACCATTTGTGGGTCTGTGTTATTAAAGGCAGGCGATTGTGACCAAGCTCTTGATCATCATGCATGAAGTTCTCATTGCAGCATTATGAGAAGGTTATCCAAACCTGTTTATGCAAAATATTTGTTATTTAAACGTTCTGTTCATACATTATATTTATTACTGTAATATTTATTTGTAGTTTTATTATATTACAATACATGATTATATTGTCAAATATACTTTGTATTAAATTATAACAATATTGTTGTAATTTATTTATTACACATACAATTTGTGCTTAATATGCAAAATGCTAAAATCACTGCTCAGAGAAACCATATTCGATTTATACATAATCTGTAAGAGTACAGAGAGTACCTGTAAATTATCCAGGTTATTTACAAATCATGAAAACTCAATGGTACGTTTTGCAGCAATACCACAGACCACAGAAATACATTGTTTTTGAATGAAGATCTTTGGAATAAGCAGCTAGAAGCTGTTAATACTTGTGTTAACACTTGTGGTTGGCTACTGACTACATTTATACATTTACAAATATATACACATTTAAAAGTTCATATAATATAGCACATACTGCAGAGATATCAAAATAACTATTACTGCATATCTGAAACTTGAAATGTTGGCCACATTTTTAATGCAGTACACTTCTTCTAAATATTCTGAAAAGAAAACCATTATAAAGAGAGAACTTAATGTGGCTTAATGTAATAAAGACAGTGGCACCGAAAGGCCAAAATATGTTTGCACCTTATTCAGAACAAGCACTATATAAACAACACTGTAAAAAATGACTGAATTTAACGGTAAAAGACTGTAAATATGCTACAGTAAAAACCTGTTAAATGGTTAACGGTAAATTTCCCTACTATATACGGTGAAAAACGGTATTGGAGTCACTTTTCTCCCTCACAGGAAATGTTGAACATAAACACTTACCGCAATTTCCAGAATCAACTCAATAACGTTGAGGTAGGAAGTGAAAATCATGAAAACAATCCTCAAGTGAACACCGAAATTGTACAACATTTGAACTTATTCTGAAAGTTTGCTCTAGCACTGATAACAGCAGGCAGAAATTTTAAAGGTACATTATTGGTTCAGTAGAAGTAATTCACATCTGTTGTCCAAGTAACCAGATTTTTGCAAGAGACGAGTCAAAAAATTTATGATAATCAACATTATGCCACAAATGCTGTTGATTAAGCTAAACATGTATTGAACACAGCATACAGATCTAATGTATAAAAGGCTTACCTCTGGATTTTCAGTCACAGACATGTTTAAGCTCTCATTTTCAATCACTGAGTGCTGGCTCTGATCTAAGACAGAGATAAGAGCTTTTTTAGTTTAGGTTGAAAACAGACATCAAGCATGATGTTGTATTGGAGATTTACTGAAGTACCTCCACTAAGAAATGCAGCAGCACCTTCAGTCAGACTTAGTCTGTCCACCTGCTCCTCCATTGTGTCAACTGTCAAAAAGAGCAACGGCAAACAAACACATTTTTTAAGACGTCATTTGTTTGTATATTACAATATGCATGCTTTCTCTTTCCTTTGTGAATAATGTTAAAGGAGTAATTTCCAGATTGTTTCACTAGCCAATATGCCAGTGGTTCGAGTCTTTATACTGACACCTGTATCTGTTTATACAGATAAAGTGAATCACACACACATCTTTTTTTTTTCATTCCAGCTGTACAGCATGACATAAGCTACAGTACAGTATAATATGAACTTATATTACAACTTATTAACAATACAACTGGTCATTGTTTTACATGGAGATTCTTATCAAATTACTTCCTGCAAAGCATGTGAAATAAACTCACCCGATGTACGTGATGTCAGCAATGAGGGCTGTATGAAAGAGAGAAAGATTATCACAGGGTTTCCACAAACATATTAGCCAGCACAACTGTTTTTAACATTGATAATTATAAGAAATGTTTCTTGAGCAGCAAATCAGCATATTAGAACGATTTCTGAAGGATCATGTGACTCTGAAGACTGGAGTAATGATGCTGAAAATTCAGCTTTGATCACAGAAATAAATGACATTTTACAAGATATTCCAAGAGAATAACAGTTATTTTAAATCGTAATAATATTTCACAATATTACTGTTTTACTGTACTTTTGATCAAATAAATGTGTAGATAAATAGTTCAATAAAAATCTGAAAATCTCCAGCTCTTAAAACTCATTCATGCATTAACATGGAAATGAGCATTGTGTTCCACAGAAGAAATATGACATGGTGAAGAGTAAAGCATCCACAAAAATATGTATATTAATGCAAATTAGGCAAATGAAGTTATACCGGAGCAGGTGAGTACAACGCAGGAGTAATATCCCCGATCTCCTGAGCAATAACCATTCCACCTGCTGCAGTAAGACAGAAAACAAAATGCAAATATCTGTAGAAATACGAATTAATGTTTATTTCTATGGTTTAACACTTCACACTGTAGCGTATGCATAAAATCCATTTACCTCCTCGCAGTTTTGATTTATAGCTTATTTTAAATATACCAGAGGCAAATTAACATCACATCAGGAAATAATAAAACAGCCACTCACTCTCACAACTCTCCATTTTGTATTGAATGATTCTTTTTTCTAAACTGGGATTGATATCTCCTATAATTTTCTGCAGAACGTCTAAATTATTTCCATCCAAAAGGTCCTCCTTCTCCATCTCCAAAAACAACTGCAACAGCGTCTAAAAGACATGATTGTTTATATGTAAGTTAGTTTAGTCAATCATCACACTCTGGTCACATGCAGAGATGTGGTGTCAGAGCACCGAGGCCGTGTCCGTGTCTCTCACCGTGTCCTTCTCCAGTTTTTTGCGCGGTAGTGTTTTTAACAGGAGGAATTTGATGTTTTTCAGGTCCTGCTCACAGATGGACTCTGACAGCTCATACAACAACTGTCTGAAATACATAAAAACAAATACTGATGATTATTACAAAGCAACTATAAAGACTTTTTGAGCTTCCTTGTAAAATACAGCCGCCCCCAAAATACAAATGCTACTGCATTAAAAACAAAAACGGAGTGTCTATTTACACTAAGTGCAAATATCCCACCCTGTGTTGGCAGAGGCTATTTACCCTAACTCCGCCCACCAACATGTGATTGGGGTTGTCAACACTACAAAAGATGATTGTCGAACATCAGCTCCATTGGCGTAGATGGTAAATCATGTACTGCAGTCTTTTTGACACGACCCGAGTTCGAATCTGCCTTTTGCCGAACTTTTTTTCCTCCCTTTTCAAATCTCATATCACATCGAAAAGGCATTTATTTTCAATAAAAATGACGGAAAAAATCAAAAAGTTAAAAATAAAGTATCAGGTAGGGTTAGGGTAGGTGTAGGGAGGGTTTTATTGTCCCAATAAGGTGGCATCCATTTAATAATTTGAATTAAAATGATAATTTACACTCAATATGTTATTATTGCGTACTGTTTTATAATGTACTACAATACTGAGGTGCAGATAATTGCCACTATTTGCAATAAGTAGTATAAATAGCAGAAAATCCTGCTATTTTAACAGTCTAAATAGAATCTATAGCTATTTGCACTTAGTGTAAATAGCATATTGCTAAAAA